>NC_142068.1:43635909-43937954 GCF_059756535.1 Pantherophis guttatus
CTCGAAATCGCGTTTGTGGATTCGTTGATTATTTCTTGTTCAGTTTCTATTTCTTTGCTGTAGGCCCTGGTGTTGGGCCTATCTTTCTTAGACATTTTTAGGTATTTATTGAGTCAATTAACCATCCTCTGCTACCAGTTTGTTGCAATATTTTTAGGATCAGACTCAATAATAATAATAAGAGTTAGAGGTTTAAATATATTTCTCTTTAATTATAATAGGCATTCTATATTCACTGAATATTCACAGATAGAAGCCAAGAAAATGGTGAAGGTGGCTCCTTATATATACAAAGGGTGGAGCCAAGAGTGGGAGTGGTGAATTATGAATACATTAAGAAACAAAGAATAAGTTAACCCCTGATATCCCATATATACATTATTTACACATTAGGGAATAAGGCATTTACATCTGACACTGTGTCTTCATTTTTCTGACCTCAGAAGAATGGAAGGCTGAGACAACCTTGAGGTGGTGAGAATTGAACTGCTGGAAGTTGGCAGAATTAGCCTGCAAGACTGCCTTCTAACCACTGTGCCACCATAGCTTTTAATTTACCTCATGTTTCCTGGCAAAAATGATTTGCAACAATGGTATTTATAGTACTGGAATAACAGGGTCATATGCAATAAAACATAATTATTCCCCAAAGAATAGACTAAGGCTTTGATTACAATGAAAATTTAGTGGGCTGTATGTCTCCTGAAATTCTTAGTTCAGCAGTATGCCAATGCTTTTTGATGAGTTGTTAAACTGCAGTCTTTGTTTGTCCATTGCCTAATTATGCAAATATTTGTTGAGACAGAATGGGGGAGTTAGGACAGAATGAAGTAGTTGCAATATGAACCAGTTCAGACCCAGTCTATATGAAGTGGGAATTGATGGCCTACTTGATTTATGCATTTTTATGTTTACTTCTGAAGTACTGTGAGATTCAGAATGAAAAAAACATGTTAGAGAGGAGAAATGGGAGAAGTAAGTAAGTAAGTAAGCTTTTTATTGCGGTCAGAGACCAAATTAAAATACACATAGAAGGGGAGTATATTTTACAAATATAGATAGATCATGTGACAGTACACCATCTACTGCCTCAGATACAATCCGTACTGTCAATACTAGTGAACCTCTGCCGTTGGGGTTACCCGTCTCTTCCCTCGTTTTTTTTCCAGCCACGACTGCAGCAAAATTTTTTGCCACCTTTGGAGTTATATTGGAGAAGTAGGAAACAACAAAAGTGGTGAAGACCTGGCTTTTCCTGCAAGCCTGGGGCCGTTGATCTCGCTGTTGCAATCTTGCGAGATCCGGCCATGAATGGTGTGCATGGGTTTTTAATGTTTTTAAAATGTTTTTATAATGTTTTAAAATAATTGTTCTATGTTCATTGTTTGCATTATTTTTGCTGTAAGCTGCCCAGAGTCCCTCGGGAGTTGGGCGGCATAGAAATGTGATAAATTAAATTAAATTAAATTAAATTCACTGATTCATTCAGCACTATTTTAATGATAACATGTCATGAAATCTTACTTGAGTTAAGGTGACTGAATGGACCAATGTTTGCTATGTTGACTGACTTCAGTAATAACTTCTTATTGTTCCAAATATCTTTTAATCATCTTGCTCATTCAATCCATCCATTGTATCCCTTGTCTTGTTATTTTTTTTACTTTCTTCAGTTATGCCAAACATAACAGTTTTTTCCTATTATCTTGTTACATCATATGATCACATCTAAACATTTAAACACACACACACACACAGAGACATACGTTCTCTCTGTGTGTCTGTGTTTGTGTGTATGTAGACTCCGTCCATCCATCCATCCATCCATCCATCCATCCATCCATCCATCCATCTATCTACCTATCTATCTCCCACTTTATTTTGTATAACTGAAGATGGTGTACACACAATACAGTATTCCCACCTCCTATTTTCTGCACAATAAGTGTGTAGGAGGTGGGTTGTCTAGAGAAATTGACTGGCACAAAGTTGCCCAGCCAGCTTTCATAAGTAAGGGAGAAATCAAACTCACAGATTTCTAGTCCTACATCTGAAATACCAGCCTGGCTTTTCAGTCTATAAGTTTCTGCATATGTGAGTTTCTGCTTGCTGATCATTGCCCTAAACAATGGACAACCTTTATTGATACAGAAAAGATTGATAGGTATGTTTTCAATAACCATCTATACATTCATAATTTGACAGTGTTTATCTGTTCTTTCTCAGCATTCAGCTTTCATATTACATATTGTTATGGGAACAACAATTGCTTCAATAACTCTGATCCTTGTTTGCATGAATATCCTTATATTTATTTATCTTATCTAATTTGCCCACTGCTTTTCTGACAAGGATAGTTTCTTCTTTACATGCATAGTTCATTTTATATATTCCTGAGCATATATTTCCTGTATATTAAAGAAATATGGGTAATCGAGTGTTTTTAGCTTTAATGTGGTCCATATTCTGGAATTATCTACTCAGTCAAAGGCCTTGCCCTAAAACCTTAGTCAATGATGGAAACATAAACCACTTAGTGTACCCCTCCCTTATTCAGATGACAGAACCAAAGTATGCAAAACTAGTTTTCTCACCTGGTATCAGCAATGTGGGTGGAAAATTTCATGCTAGTATCATTTTATATCAGCTAAAGTATGGGTGGCTGGCCCTTTAATTTGGTGGGGAGGACACAGTAAAGCTATTAGATATTGCCAATAGGCAAATAAACAGACTTGGCCTTTGGTGAGAATGAGGATATTTTAAGTGTGTTTCCTGTGGCATTTAGAGAGATTGTCTTAGCTTAAAAACAACGTTCATTAAACATTGGATTAATTTTTCCTGTAGTCGGAACCCTACCATTAGAAATAACATTTGACATCAGAGCTACAACATTTTGCTTTGCTCCAAAGGCAAAAGAAAATGAGTTCCACTTCACAGCTTTGTCAGATAATGTTGCCCTACCATTTAGCTTAGCATGTAGACTCAACATTGCTAGTGGCTGACGAGAAGACATTAAGAATGAATTTACTTATTAGGTTTCTTTTTAATAAGAAAAGTGAGAAATCAATATGCCATTTCTGGTATTTCAAACTCTTTCCAGCTGACCTTTTGATGACCTCAACAGCTTTTCTGTTCTCCCCAGAAGGCATCACTTCACAGAAACATCTGCTTATGCCCTAGGGCTGTTTTCTCCTACTCTTAAATTAAAAAGAGAGAAAAAAAAGCAAAGAGGAAAAGCAATTTCAAAATAAATGCAACATATTACCATGAACTCTGTCAGAATGTTTTCCACTTGGAAAAGCCTTTACAAATGTGCTGATAAAAACATTGCAACACTATGTTAAACTGTAACAAATGTAGTCCTACAAACCAGGAAAAGTATTTCAAAATTTTTCTCCTAGGACATTTTTGTAGATTAAGGTATTGAATTTGAAATGGGGAGATTTCAGTCCAAGTTCCCACTGAACCACAGACTTCACCTTAGGGGATCCCTCTCTCTGCCCCACCTATCTCATAAGGCTGTGGTTGACAGATGAAATAAAATGAAGATAGACCCTTGCGTTTCTCCTTGAGTTTCCAAAAAATAAAAAATAACAATCAGGAGATATAAACACAATATATAAATTAAAAGGGTCTTTTGTTCATGCAAGCAATTTTGTGCAGGGGCCAATCCAGTTTAAAAGAAGAAAAGTCTAACTCATTTCCTTTTCATGTTGTTTTTCAAGTGAAATCTTTCCATCTCACTTCCCTAAACAATACTTTTTTTGCAAACAGAAAATAGAAGATCAATTTACAGTAAGAAGAGAGCCATTTCCAGCAGAAAAATGATCTGGTGAGCAAAAGATTTCAGATTCTTATTTCCAGAGTTTAGGGTTTCATGCAGTCGCTTTTTATGAAAAATGAACAAGCACAGGGTTGAGTACAGTACACCTTCTCAAAAACATGCTCATCTTAATTTTTATTTTGGCTATATGTTATTCCCCTTAGGAAAGAAAAGGAACTAAATTGCAATTAAGGCAGGTACATGAAAAACGTTTTTGTGGAGTTTTTGTGGTCTGCAATATCTTCCCTTTACTAATAGCTGTCCTTTAAACTAGTTCCATTTCATGCATTTGTTGATTTGTTACATTAGTATCCTACTTTTTCTGCAATAGCTCTCTTTTATCAATATGTTTTGCAGGATATTTAGGGATGAAGGGCTTGCAATGGGCTTGCATCATCCCAATGATGCTATAGTCTATGCTATTTAAGAATGTATACTCTCAAAAGGATAAGACAAGGAATCCAGTTAATATGATCTACAGAAGTGAAAATGGCAATGGGTATTCACACAACACTGCTCAGGACAACCTCAGCATGACAATGAAAGTTGAGCTGCTTAGTGCAGAAAAGAAGTACAAGATGCACAAGTGTTTATATTGTGACAGGATCAAAGTAAAAAGGATACACAATTCTATGAAATATATATATATATGTGTGTGTGTGTGTGTGTGTGTATGTGTATGTTTATACATGTATATGTATGTCTATACATACAAGTTTGTATATATACACATAGACAACTAGTACATGGAATGTCAGAAACATGAATCAAGGCAAACTGCTGATGTTAGAACAAAAATGTAAGACTTGAACACTAACATTATGAAAGTCATGAGCTGAAATGTGCTAGAGTGGGATATTTCATAACACAGGAATATTAGATTTTCTGAAAATGAAAATCATAGGAGAAATATAGCAGACATTGTTAACAAAAGGTGTTAACAACTGATCAGATACAAAAATGACAAAATGGATTGAAATTTATATTCTTGTGACCTGCCCTGCCAGTGTTGATGGGAGTGTTCTGGGTGATTCTTTGGTTTGGGCTGCTTACTGTTAGTTTGTTTGGTAGTTCTTTGGGCTATTGTTTACTTCTTGATTGTTGTCTTGATGTTAAACTTTGTGTTAATGTATGCTCATCTGGGTATTGGTTGCTGGTGGAGAAGTATTTGGTTCTTTTGTTTCCTTTTTTGGCTTTTTGATTGTCTCTTTTGTACAGTATGTAAATATTGTTTATGTCTATGTGCCTATTGTTGGCCAATTTGTCAGAATGCCAGGCTTACAGGAATTCTCTAGCATTTCTGGACTTGGTTTGGTTTAGGATGGTCACAGTTCCCTAGTTAAAACTAGGGTTATCTCTATCCATGTGTTGCAAAATTAAAGACTTTTTATTGCATCTTCTGACTGCTAGTTAGTGTTCATGGATGGGTTCTACTTGTCTGCTGCCTGTTTGTAATGGTTGTAATGGTTATCACAATCTTTATACTGTATGTTGTAGATGACTCCTGTTTTTTCTTCCTGGAGCTGCTCAGTCTTTTGGTTTACTTAGGATGTTTTGGAGGTCATTAATTAGTTTGTGTGCTAGGCTGATACCATGTGATTGTAGCCACTAGAATATAAATTGAGAGCAAACCCTACTTCCTACTAGCATTAATGATATTACCTAGTTAGGATAATGAAAGGTCTGCAAGAAAACAATCAAGCTCAGAGAGAGCACCAAGGACCACTCACATTGTAAATAGCCAAAGGAAGAGGTTAAGCAAAATGCAATCAAGTCTATCCAAATAATGGATAGACTTCTAGAGAAAAGCAAAAGCAAAAGGACACCATATAGAGAATATAACTAAATAAGAACAATCAAATGGAAAGACACAGGATTTGTAATCAAGGGAAACTTTAATACACAGTTTCTTCTTTATCAAGGATAGCAACTAGTTTTATTACAAAAAGACTTGATTGTTCAAATGTATACAAATTGTCCTTGATTATCCATATAAAAGCCAGTTGTTTTCTATCTATGTCATTTTGAAAAACATATTCTTTTGTATCTTTTATTTTCTAGTTTATGTTCACTTACTTTCTTTCAGCTGAACTTGATTTTAAAACCGAAACTTCCTCTGTATTTGATAACAGTTTTCTCTGTCTGAACTTGACATCTTTACTTCACTCCTCTCCAATTATTTACCCTACCTCCATTAACACTTTTCTGATTCTGATAGTTTCACAAATTATCTCTTAAACTTTAATGCTTTTACTATCATTGCACTCTCTTTCTTACTTCTTTCCCCAGAGTCGCTTATTTTTCCTGCTTCCACCTCTTTCCTTAAAGTATCTGGACTAAGGTAATAGTTAGTCTTTTTTTTATCAATACAACAATGTCATTCTTCTCTTTCTTAACCTTCACTTTCTAACAACCTATGTGATAACTGTCCTCTGAGTTAATGCTGGAAGAAGGCAGAGAAATGTTTTTTGGGGGAAAAAAAAGAAGAAGAGATGGTACAAATATGTTGAACTGTACCCAAAATTTTCTCCAGACTGCTGATATATAGGTCTGATCACCGCATGAGAGTCAGACATCCTGGTGAGCATAAATAGGCCATAGAAAATAATACTAATACGGAAGTCCATGAATTGATAAAATACCAATCATTTTTTTAAAAAACTGTGCCACTTAAATTCTGTTTATGTTTTGCTGTAATATATGGAAAACATAATCATAGCCAAGGGGCAGGAAAAGACAAATTTATATTATATTACATATAACCTTAAGTAAAGGACAGTGCTAAAGCATGCTCGAATTATAGAACAGTTGTACGTATCTCACATGCTAATAAAACATAGCTCAAAGTTTTGCCATCCAACAACATTCAGAAACGTTAAGGAACACATAAATCAAAACTTGCTAGATCTGAGATTGTGGTGCTAGAGAAAATAGTTGCAGAATATTTTGGATTCAATTCAAGATGAGCTATCGTAAAACCTAATTGCTCATTGGTAGCACTAATAACAAGGCTAAAGCTCATAAGTTTTGGATACATAATATGAAAGCAAGAGTCGTTGGACAAGACTATGATGATTATAAAAATTAAAGGCAATTAAAAAACTTGATTAACACAAGATGGCTAGAGTCTATCACTGATGACCAAGAGCTTCCAAGAAGTTCAAAAAGAAGTTACTGACACACAATTCAGTGTAATAATTTTCATTAAAGCATGCAAAGTAGGAAATGACTGAATAACTAACAACAAACATTTTGAAGGACAGGTATGCATGTGTATATGTGTCAGTGAGAAAAAAACCACCCCTCTATAATATTGCAGCCTACATTTTGTAATGGATGTATTGCTGAATATACTGTATAGGCTGAAGGCCTATACAAATATTCAATAAGAATTAGATACGACCCTCTATTTCTGTGAATAATGCATCAGCATTCTAACACAAACACATATCTGTGAGTCCAGAAATGTGTTACAGAAAAATTTTGAACCACTCTGAAAAGTATCTTATTTGCTATTTTATATATAAAAAACCCAGGATTGACTCATGATATGAATGGGATGAGCTGCAACTGACAGCAATAAAGGAGAATATTTGTAACTCAGGATTGGCGCTCTCTGAGCTTGGTTGTTTTCTTGCAGACTTTTTTTTTTACTCTAAACTAGGTAACATTGTCAGCACTGAAAAAGCAACTAAGCTCAGAGAGTACCAAGGAACCGTCATTGGTACTCTCCATTTTATGAAACAGACAGAACAGTAGGCAATTGTCTTTTCATATTGTTGACTGCCCCACCAAATAATCCTTTGTAAAGGAAATATTTACAAGGTCCATGTTATCTCCTTATATGGGCATCCCCGCCGGATTGGCTAGTCCACCAGTGGGAGATTTGAAGATCTGTCATTGGCCGGCTTGCCTGCCGACTTCCTTTATAAGGCGAGCCCTTATAAAGCACAGCCGGCTGTTCTGTTTCCATCTTAATAAAGTGCTGAACGGACCACTCGCTACTCGCGTATTCTTTTCCCTGCGCCAATCTAATAGTCGAAATTTAATAAAAGCTGTCTTCTTCAAAAAACAGAAACAGATTTTTCCTATTATATGCAATAGTTCCTATTTCCTATTATATGCAATAGTTTTATTAAAAGGGAAAAGGAAAAAGAACCTTTCCCCCCTCAAACAATTTCCATAAGTCCTTTATTACTACAGAATATTGATAGTTAATTATCCTGATGCTGTAAAATATATTTATTTTGCTTGTGTGAGTGTCTCATTATTATTTCCCCAAAGATGAAAAGAGAAGCTTAGAATAAGGAATCTTTTATCAGAGAGAATAATAGCAGCATGAAATGCATGCTGGCTGGCATATGGATAATTTAGGCATATTGGATGGAAAGGGATGCTTTAAGATTACTTTTGAAAAGTAAAAATAGAATTGCAGCTGATTCAGAGCCAAGTCAGGCATTTTTGAAACTAGAGAGATATTTCAAGCCTTTTTTCTTTTCTTTTCTTCTCTTTTCTTTTCTTTTCTTTTCTTTTCTTTCTCCTCTTGGAATTGGAACACATCAATTTATTGTGTACTGTTAGTGATCCTTCTCACTTTACAAGCCTTAGTAACTGTCACCACATCCTTGATATGCCAAGAGCTTGTCAGCATGATGGAAGATGAATGTCTAGACTTTTTCCTCCTTCTCCAGATGGAACTACAATTGCCATTGGCTTCTTTCAATAGTGAAAAGCAGCTGCAGGGGACATCTGGCAGGAAGGGAAGACACTGTTTAACCACCTGTTTGTCTTCTCAAGATCATCTTTCTCCAAATTGCTTTTCTTTCAAGAAACTAATCACCTTTATACTCCCAATCTTCTGCTCAATCTGAAACTACTCAAAGATGCTTTCAACTGTACAAAATCGACAAGATAAATAATTATGGAACTACAGGTAATAAGTAATTTGGCCTTGCTTTCTCTATCTCTACCTCTTTTTTACTCTTCTGTTTTTCTTCTGTATTTGATTGCCTACTCTAATGCCACAGTTGCCTGACCAGGACAACTTTTTCCAGATCTATAGAGGTGTGTGCTTTTTTTCCTAAAAGTGATCTCTGACTGACCCTGGTATGACAAGCAATTCCAATGAAAAGTCCAGAGTCCACGAATAACTTGTAACAAATAAAACAATATGGAATTATGGGTCCCTATTTCAAAAGATAATTAAAAAAATATTTAGTTTAAAATATTTTAAGAATAGAAAATAAATAGCTACCTGTTTTTAAAAAGAAGATAAAAAACATGAAATAAGAATAAAGTATTAGTAAATAAAGGCTTTACAATTATCAAAATTTGAATTTCCCCCCATTTTTTCATTAATTGCATTTATAGAACTACGTTACTATATCATCTTAATAATTATAAACTGTAAACATGAATATTGATATAGGTAATCTCAAGCTTACAGTTACAATTGGACCAGAATTTCCATTGCTAATCAGGGTGATTGTGAAGTGAGGTAAATGAAGGAGTTTCTGAGAGAAGATGAAGAAAAAAAAATGTGGAATATTGTTTGATGGGATTAAATTTCAATATGTTGTTTCTAGTGATTCCTAATGGATTTTTTTTATCAATTTGAAAGATGAGACTTAAAGATTTGTTATGGAAAATTATGGACAGAAGAGGGGTTTTTGTATTTTTAGAGAAAATGATAAATTACGGTTAAAATAAATGAAAGGAATATGAAACTGATTTTCTTAAGAGAACCTCTCTTTCTCTCTCTCTCTCTCTCTCTCTCTCTCTCTCTCTCTCTCTCTCTCTCTCTCTCTCTCTCTCTCTCGATAGATGTATGTATAATCTCATATCTATATAAACAAATAAAACAAGTAAAGAGCTACTATATCTAATGGACTTTTGTTGATTAAGATTGACTGATAAGACTTTATTGTTTGCTAATAGATATTAGCAATCAAAAACAAAACAAATAAAATCTGAGTTGAAAGCACACACACACACACACACAAGCATGCACACATACACATTAACACAAATCTACCTCTTGTAGGAAGCATCCCTAGAACTGTTGAACATTCCTGGAAATGTTAAAATTTTCATATTCCTAGAAATGTGCCATATGAATGCTGGTTGCTGTAGATACAACTTCCTTTTGAGCTCAGAATGTGTTTATAACTATGGCTTTGCCTGCTAGATTACAACTCTTGAATTATTAGTTAACAGAGGTCCAGAATAGCAATACGTATAAGTGTCATGGTGTTCAATTTTTGAACTTTCATTGCGAGCTTTCAAAGATTCTCTATAAATAGCCTTGCCACTGGATTCTGATTTGAAGTTCTATCACCCTGATAGAGAGACCTTTAACAATTTATTCAGAAATTAATTGACTATTTTTGCCATAGCTACCGTGTTCCTAAAATAAGACATCCCCTTATAATAAGCCCATTTGGGCTTTTGAGCGCATGCACTAAAATAAGCCCCCTTGAAAATAAGCCCTCCCCAAAAATAAGCCCTCCCCAAAACTATTTAAACGCATGCGCACCCAGTCCCACCATTCCCTCTGGTTGGGGTTAGGGAGACAGAGCTGGAAATCAGGTAAGACGGCAAGAGGAGTCCTGTCTTGCTCCATGAGCCCCAAAATAATAAGATCTCCCTGAAAATAAGGCCAAGCACTTATTTCGGGATTCAAAAAAATATAAGACAAGGTCTTATTTTGGGGGAAACATGGTAAATTAAATAAACTGTGATCAACCTACCAAAGCAGCCCAAATTCATCACAGCAAAGTAATTTTTAAAGCAAAGAAACTGATTAGTAAGATGGAACATTGAATTAATTAACAACAATTTCAATATCATTTCTTTACTGCAGCTTTTGAAATAATTTGGCATTTCTGAATAGCCTATATTGAGTTATTAGCCTGATACAAAGTGCCAATAACTTCATTCTCTTACAGGATAATCAAATCCCAGTAGTGAACACTTTCTCATGCTCTAATGTACATTTTAAAATGCTTCTTTATATAGTTTAAAAATACTTTGTTTTAAATTCATTGTAATTATTTCCAACATTATCAACAATCTATTCTAAAACTTCTGTAGATGATAGCATTTAAATATCTTTTCATAATTTTTATTGTGAAATTGAAATCCTATTGTGTGGATTTCTATTTCTTAGATCAAAGATATCTAGCTTACAGCCACTGAACCCATGTTTGCAAACTCCACCCAAAACTTACCAACTGCATTGCCAAATTTTGATTTTCTACCATTCTGCAACATGAACACATAAACAATATAGTATATGCATTAGGAATAACTTAGTGCCGTTTGATACCAAAATCAAGGAAAAATAGAAAATACATTTTAGATCTTGGTTGTGGTACAGGGTCCTTCCCTCTGTCCCTATGATCCTTCCTAGCCTCAAATAATTAAGCAGAGTCTCTAGCTACAATGCTTCTGCCCTCCATGTGTGGAGCTTTATTTGCTGGCACAAAACCATCCCTTCTCTTCTGCTGCCACCAACTGCCATCTCCTGCCACCACTGCTGCTGGTCCGCTGAGCCAAAAAGTTTGGGGACCGATGCTCTTGTACTTACATTTCCCCCCCCTTCTGATGTAACTCTAATATTGATTTTTATTCATTTGCTTATTTTACAGAAGATATAAGAAATGACAGCTATTTTTGCAATTTATTTGGTTGGTACATTGCTTTGACACAGGATTTAATAACAATTTATTCCAGACATGTTTCTTATAAAAGCTTAGTTGATTATTTAAAGAAAAAAGCATATTTTGCTGATGCAATTGTCCTTCAGCTTCCCCCATCCCCATGTCTCAAGTGTTTTCGTTTCTCGCTAGTGCTTTAAAATGTTTCTATCATAATGACAACCCAGTTTCCTGCTATTTGTGTGGAGACTTTTTTCCATATTAAGAAGCAATCAATTGTGTCTGAACCAATATACAACAACTCTGAACTGAAACAGTTAGTCTATAGATCAGGGAGTTTAATGTTGGGCTGAATTAAAAGGTGACAAGCAGTGAATTGGGTGATAGGACTTGTAGGCAACTAAGTGGGCACAAGTCACCGCTGATCCAGGCACAATTTCTGTCATCATAAATATTACAGAACGAGGGTCAGACAAGAACACAGTTTTTCCCATATAATATTGAACAGCTTGTCCGGGGTTTTCCAATTTTCTTCATAATGGACAGACAATTAAAGCAAACAACAATGCCACTTTCTATAATTTTGCCCCAGCCTATCATTATGTGGCTATTTGGTATTCATTGAAAGTATTGTGAAATCAGTAACAATTTAATATCATTATCCTAGCATCTTCTCCTAATGGGCTTTTAGCCATCATATATTTAGAACCACTCAAAGCCATAGTATTGGAAAGATTAACATGTCAACATCTGCTGTAAAACATGTGTGTGCATGTGTGCATTTGCATTTGTGTAGAAGAGAAAATGGTGCTGGTTTGGACAAGTAAAGTAAAGTAATCCACCCCCCTGTCTAATTATCTTCCCAGGGATTTGAGAAGCAATCACTCTCTTAGCTCAGCTATAAAACATTTAGAGGGCCAAGGAACATTGATAAAACCAGGAAAAACACCAGTAGGCAAACTGGGAATCAAATCCAGTTTAAAATAAATAAAATTAATAGCAACTCTCTAAAAAAGCAATTATTCTAATAGAATGTCCTCTTATGTTCTCTCAATGTCTCACTGTTGCTGTAATTCTACCATTACTTTATGGAATCTACCCCATATCTAGCCAACTTGCCACATAAGATGCTGCCACATCTAATCATATCACTATCATATCCAATAATCCAGTCATTTTATATATCTGACTTGAATAACTCTGTATAGAGAGGTTACTCCCCCTGCCCTTTCCCCACCTTTGCTTCTGGTAGCAGTATAAACTGTGTGTGCTTAAACAGATTTGAATGCCTGTCTCCGGTTTAAATTAAATGAAGTCTTGGGGAAGTATAAGACATTTATTCTATATATACACTTAGCATCTTTGAAAGTAGATTTCCAGAATTTTCAGACCAGAATTTTTACAGTGATTCTAAACAAAGCCAGTCACGCTATATGAAAAATATAGAAAGACATTCAGAGTGCCTTCTCAGCATTATTTTTACGTTAGTTACAACTACCGGTACTATTATTATTTTAGAAGTATAAAAGAACACATAGCACTTTTGTGTGGAGATAATATATTTAAAAATTAAGCTAAAATATGATAAAAGGAAACTGGAAACAGAAGTTTACAGATAAATCTATTTCCTTGCTCTCTAATTTTGGAAGAAAATTAATATTCCCCACATTACTGCTGAATTGGAATTTTACAAATCAATAAAATCCAGGAAACTCCATACTATTTATTCACTATTGTTAACTACTTTAACAGACATTCATTCTAAAAGCACCATAAACTGATAAAACAGCTTGGATCTTGCCTAAATGGGGAAACTAGAAACCGATTTGGATCCAGAAACATTTCCAAGCAGAGTGCCTGCTCTTTCTGGATGATTGCAATTTTGCATGATACCTGCATATGTCCTTTTGTTAAAAAGATGTTGACTGGGTGCAACAAGGCTATTTTCTTAATGCCTTCTTAAATAAGTCACCTCTTTTCCTGCAAGGTTCCATGCAAGCCCAGGAATAAACATAGCTTCATTAAGGAGGTGCAGACAGGTACAATGAGCTTGAGTACCGACTCCATTTGCCACCTATGACCAGATTGCTTATAGATGTAGACTTCATAAGGACAACTGTAATGAAATTTGGGATTCATTTATATAAAATGCAGTATCCTAAAAAAAGTATGACAGCAATATATGTGTTCTATATATAATTATATCGGAATGATTACTAGACACAGTTGGGGTTTCTATTGCTTAGTTGATTCTTCATGATTATAAGTTGTCCAGGATTGTCTGTTAGTAACTCTGTAAAGAATTAGTCTCTCAAACTGATAAAAATTAAATCTTTATGTAAACAACCAGCTGTAGCCTTCCTCATTATCACCTAACTCAGCTTTCTCCTCTCCAATATACTGAAAATCTCAGCCCTTAGTGTACACTGAGATATATTGGCTTTAAATTGAAAATAGTTTACTTGCTGGAATTCTTGTACTGCTAATCCTTTAATCTTAATACCTGAAGAATCTTAATCTTACTGAAGAAAAGTCTGTCAGAACTGTGATAGGAAAAGAATAATTTTTGGTTCATGTATCTGCTGAAAGTTGGACAAACTACTTTTGACTTCTTGGAAACTTCTCTTATGTCATCAATACCATGTTTCTCTGAAAATAAGACCCTGTCTTATATTTTTTTGAACCCTGAAATAAGCGCTTGGCCTTATTGCCATGCACTCAAAAGCCCAATTGGGTTTATTATCAGGGGATGTCTTATTTTGGGGGAAAAAGGGCAGAAGCATCTTGCCACCTTGTCTTCTGTCTCTCCTCCTTTTTAATTGCCTTTCATTTTCATTTAAGTCTTTCTTAAATGACTTTTGCTGTTGCATTATATCTTTGGCTTTAATATTTCTGCCCATTTCAGCTAATCCATGTGCCATTAGTCTATCTGTGAAGCTAGATGGGTATATTGAACCAGGAGAAGAGAAGATTGCGTGATAGTTGTCTTCAAGTATCTTGATGGCTGTCAAAAATAATATGGATTGGAATTGTTAGCAGCATTCTGTAATAAAATGGGTTTAATTTACAAGTAAGTAGTTTTTGGTTGGACATCAGGAAAATTTCCCCAATGGTAAGAACTTCTCCACAGTGGAATGGGTTGCGTCAGGAAGTGGTGGACTTTCTTTAACTTGAACTATTTAGATGAATGTTTCTTAATTATGTGTAATAATAGACTCCTCCACTGAGAAGGGCAAAAAAATAAAAACAAAATGAGGATGTCACTTTGATCATATGTTGGTATTGTAATCAATTAATATAGGACCATAGTCACATGCTTATTTTGTTTGGTTTGATTCTGTGTTGTTCTTTTTTTAATATTATCCTGGTAAGGAAGATGTTGTTCCATTTGTGGGGATTTCTCAGTTTTTCCATTGTCATGGAAGGATATCATTTGGTTTAAAATGGATTAGTAGCTAATCTCATCTCTAGGAGCAGTAAGTTTATTAGATGACCTGCCTATAGATTTTACTGGGTCCAGCTGGATTTCAAAATTGGGAGTGGTTCTATCAGGGATTCTGTTGATGTCCCAGTTGTGACCAATTGGAAAAGGTCCTTAGTAGCCATGGCTATTTTGACTCTTAAACTGCTCCAAACTAACTGGTTCTAAAGCAGATTTTGATTTCTCTTATTATCATAAGATTTGGACTCAATTCTGTCAGAGATTCTGCTAGGCAGCAGGATGGGGAGCAAACTAAATCCCAGGCTAACCTTATTCACAAGTTTGACGAATGTGCATTTGATATGAAAGAGTTATCTTACAGTCATCCTTGTAGAGGTTGGTTATGGTTCTCTGCCCTATTCTCTACCTACACCTTTCCCTTGTTTACTTTAGTACAGAAGGCCCATTTGGAAGATGATGCATCTATCCTGGCCTGGCAGCTTTCCCCAGTGAGACTTTTTTACTGACATTACATAAAAGAAGCTTTCTTATTCCAAACTGAATCATGGAATGACCTGTGTTGTATTTTGAACTGATCTGGCATTACAAGAGGAGAAAAGTTAGGTTATTTGAGGGACTAAAACCGCAGAGACTTGAGAGCTGGAAAGGCCACTGGAAGCAGGAATAGTTCTGAGATGACTAATCTACCTTCCTCTGTAATGGCCTTCCAATGTAAAATCCATTCCTTGCCAGTGCAGTAAGTTGTTAATTGCTGCTTTGAATTCTATAACTGCAATAGCAACAAGCTAATACATTATAACACATATAGTCATTTAACCATTTAACTTTCCCTTTTCTCCCTTCCTCTCCCTATCTTTCCTTCCTTCTTTCCCTCCTTCCTTCCCAGAAGCATTTCTTCCCTTAGCAGCAGAGAAAACCATCAGAGGCGCAATGTCTTACTGATCCCAAGCAGACTGAGTATATCCCCTGTGATATCAAGCATTTTCTTTAATTAGGGGAGTGGCTTCACAACACCACATACAGCACATATTCTTGGTTCCTACCCAGAAGGGGCACCAATCACTCCATGCATTTGCAGCCTCAAACACTTCTAAATATTATGACCCTCATATTTTCCTTGAAGTGGCTCCAAGGGGGGGATCAGTGTTTCTCAATCTCAGCAACTTTAAGACGTGTGGACTTTAATTCCCCAGACAGCATGGTACCTAGGGAATTCTGGGAGTTGAATTCCATATTCTTTAAAGTTGCTGAGGTTGAGAAACACTGCTCTGAATTATAGTTACTACAGCTGAAGTCATCATTACCCAGACCAACAAGGTTTAAATGCAAGGTTTAAATTCTTCAAGAAACAGTCAGCTTATGGATACTTAATAGTCTTGCTGAAGGGCCCTCAATTATGTTGGAGCTAGCTAGCAAGCAACAATGTCTGTTTCTTAGCCAAAAAGGCTGCAGTTCAAGCAGTGAAGGAGTGAGAAGTGGATTTTGATGGCCACAGCTCCATTTCTGTAAAAGTCATCTGCGTGTCACATAGGATTCTTCACATACATTACTTACAAGATGTCTGGAGGTCTTTGTACATGTGTGTCTTCTTGCTCATTGTGTAAAAACTTCTGCAAATACTGTCTCCATAGCAGGGGTGGTATTCACTTACCTCCCTACCGGTTCGCAAATGTGTGTGTGCGCGCACATGCACTTGTTCCGCTCGCCTGCGCCATCTTCCACACATGGGCAGAGCCTTGAAAACGTGGGAAAATGGGACGTCATGACGTCCACATGCGTGGGCGGGACATCCCGCAATCACCCCTTACAGTTTGCCTGAACCGGATAGAACTGGCTGAATATCATCACTGCTCCATAGCACCTTTTCAAATCAGGAAATACAGATAGAAGAGATGACACACATTGAAGGAGACATGTATGGTAGAAAACAATAACATTGTCTGCCACAGCATTAAAGGAAGATCATAAAAAGCTGAAAGAACTTTGGAAGCAACCTGAAAGCAATTCTGAATCTTGAGGGGGAAAAAAGACGCCTCTTTGCTTCTACTGCAGTCTGTTATAATTCAGTACTTAAGATAAAGTGAAAAATCCAGCATATATAGATATCACTTATATAGTGACACATTTATTTTCCATTATGTTATTTATCAGACAGAATCATGCCAGTTACAAGCATGTGCAGATAGAATCGAGTTATGGAGACAGGATGTAGAAAGTTGATCTGAATTAATAGCTGTTTGCTCTGTAAATGGCCTTCTGAATTTAGAGAAAGCTCTTTTGCTCACAGTGATCACATCACTGAGAATGCAAATGATTAGTGAAATTTCAAAAGAAGAACAAAGTTGACCAGTTCTTATATAATCTAGTCACTAAATATAAAAATAATTCATAATGGAATCTATTGGAAGAAACTGCAGCCTGCTATTACCTCTTAGTCCTGTTTCACAATGACTTCATTCAACAGCTGAGGATATTTGTCAATACAGTACTATTATATTTCCAATCTATCAGAGATTTCTGTGAAAATGAGAGGAATAAGGTTTTGTGGGGGAAAAGCTGAATCAGTTTTTTTGTCCAGTGTTACGTCTGCAGTGAATGGAAAGACCTTGAGAGACTAGTGCCAAATTAAGTAATAACAACCTAAAAAATGTTATTGACCTCCCTTCAGTATTTTTCCTGTTTTCTTTTTGTGAGTTATTGATATTGGCAGCCACACTGGTGTCAGTTGAGGGAGAATTGATGAAACATCTTCTGGAAGAAAAACTAATTTGCCTACATGCAAGACCAGCATGTTGCTTTGCTCTCTAATGCAAAATAAAAGACCAACCTTTACACTCTTGAGCTATTTTTACCCTGATTTGAACAGTGCTTATTGTGCATGATCTGTTTCATGGTTTTAGAGCTGGTGTCAGCAGAAAGATGTTCACCTTAAGATTTCCTATTGAAAAATGGGAATTTTAAAAGACAATTCCCTCAAAAGGTTTTTAAAAAACATAGGTTATTTGGTGATGATAGCTGATGGACATGGTCCATTAATGCAAATTATTCCTTTGTTCACCCACCAACTGTTGCTCAGGGATTGAAAGGAACCTCAAAGATAGAGATCTGTTTAAATCCGATGACAGGATTTTATATACTATTTTGTTGCAATGGTTCTTCTCTGTTTTTGTTTAAATACAAAATTTAAACTTTTTGTGCAAATGCTACATTTTTTTGTTTTTAGTGATTTCCCCTAATATAGCATTCTATTTGTTGGATTGGTTTATGTCTTGTCTTTTCTCCAGAATGTGAAGTGACTAAACACAACCTCTCTGCATCCACACAGAGAAAGAAGTGTAGTAATTTCTCTGGTGTTATTAAATATCAACCAGCTGCCCTATTCAGAGTGTCTTTCAACATTTTAGGAAAAGGTGGATGGATGATACAGCTAGTGTTAGTTGTGATCAGTGGTGGGTTTCTATCAGTTCGCCCTGGTTCGGGCAAACTGGTAGTGGTGGTGGCGGGAGGCTCCACCTATCTGCTCGGATGTCATCACAGATGCTTTGCGCATGCGCAGAACCTTATTCACATGCGCAGAAGCACCACATGCGCTCCCGATTCCGAATCGATAGCAAAAGTAAGTGGAACCCACTACTGGTTGTGATCATATATGAAATCATTCACATTCACAGAGCTGAAAACCAGATGGATAGAATCTACTAAAATGGCAATTGTTTGGGATTATGGCAATTCTGTATGGCTCTGGGCCTATGTAACTTGGAAACTGCCTTTCCTCAGCAATTTTTGTTCACTCTGCATGAACAACAAGAGAGCGCTTGGTAAGAGTTCCCATCCAGCGGGAGGTGCAACAGGCATTCTCTATAATAGTTCTTTGGAATAATTTGTCTTCTGAAGCAGGGATAACCCTTATTCCCATGGGCTTCCAGAAACAGATGAACTCTTAAATTGACTATCTAAATTGGGGAATTAGATTTTGAATTTTACATTTTTTACAGTAATAAATCTATAACATTTTTTGTACTGTATTTCATTTGTTGGTTCTGTTAGAATATGTTTGGTTTCAGAGAGAAACAAATCTCATTAACAATAAATAAATAAGAAAGCAAACAAGCTTAATATAGTACAATTGTTCTCCAATTTTTTCTCTCACAAATAATAACATTGTATGGCAGATTAGGCTGAGAAAGAGCAATTGGTCCAAAATTACGAAAAGAGATGTTAAAGTTGGTTTTGATCCTTGACCCTCTCAGCCGTATTCCTTAATGTAAGCATTTTAAAATTAATTTACATATAGTATTTGCCAATATACACTTTGCTGTAATATTTGAGTGAAGTATGAAAGATACTAATGAACTCCATTACTGCATCCCAGGTTACAAAAAACTCCATTTTGGCACTTCTTGTATCAAGCAATGCCAACTGGTTCTCGTTGAAGATTTTGCCAGATTTTGTTTATACCTTCCTCCAGGAGCCAATTAAATATCATCCAACTAGTCTTGCTTTTCAAATACAAGCTATTTATTTATTCATTTAAAATCATTTTAGAACACTTTTCTACACAAATGGATCCTCAAGTGTCTATCTATAAAAAACACAAAATGAAAAATTTAATGATGTAAATGAAAGTTAATTCTTAAATTAATAAACAAATAAAAGCATGATAACAAGATGCATTTTGGTTCCTAAAAGTGCAGGAAATGAAACTAATCTACTTTAATAAAATCTTCATTTTAGTGTTGAGCTTAAATCTTGGATACGTCTGAGAAAAGTGAAGGTCCTAGATTTGCAAAGGCATAGGAAAATAGAGTTTGAAAGGCAGCCATTAGCCAAACTGTGCTTTCCATTTTACTGGAATCATAAGCCAGGAAAATTGAGCATGCCAATTCAAGCAGATGCCTGTCCTAATGCTAAATTGTTACAGAGTTTTGTGTCTTAATTATTAAAAAAAAGATTTGGAAACTAATAGGAAGTGGTTAGAAGTCTGAATTAGCTATGGAATAACAATTAGAGAAGATTCACCAACATGTTCAGAGCCTAAAATGGTTTATTCCATCTGGAAGCCTTATGTCTTTTGTCAAGTAGGCAAAATATAAATGGCTTCCTGCTTTAATCTTTTACTATTAAAAATACTTTAACTTATGCTTAATTTTATGTTTTGACAATTTCTTTCTTTCTTAAATTTATTTGCCACCCATCTCGTAATAAAACAATCCTTATTGTTCTAATTATTAATCAATTGAAGCCAAACTCTGCCACTTACTCTTCCTTGATAGAGCCAAATTTGTACTCTGGTATATCTTGGAGCTGCAGACAAGATGAGGCAAATGGAATGTAGTTTAAAACATCAAGTGAATAAACGAAATATAGCCTTCAGGCATTCACCACACACCATCCTATTGTTACTTATTCAGTGAATTTAATGGTACAAACTTCTAGAGATAAGCACATATATTGGTAATAAGGTAACAGTGCAATTCTTTAGATATTGCTGGGTTACAACTTCTTCCTTCTCTGATGCTGTCATATCTAATGGAAATTACATTTAGTATTGTAGCTTTTAGCAGTGGTTTTAATTGTATCAATGGATGGGTTATCCTGTGGAATGTTCAAGATATGGTTAAACAGGAAACATAATTTTGAATGTATCATTTAAGTCAGTGATCTCCAACCTTTCCAGCTTTGCAGACTGGCGGAGTAGGGGAGGGAGGGGATGGTTGCATGTGAATGGTGGGTGAGTACCTACGCACGTGCAGCTCCATTTGTGCAAGTGGGCTGTTGCCCGGGGGTTGGGCACCTCTGCTTTAAGTCAATTAAAGCAATTATAGTTAAAGCAGTTAATAACAGTTGTCCATTTCCAGAGGCTATGCCACTAAAAAAAATTAACACATCTTATTACTAAATTGTGATTAGTGGTGTATATACCTTGATGGTCTAGTCCAGCCTTCATTCTCTGTAGTCTCTAGAGATATTCTGGAACAATAAACCTTCGATTTTCTAGAGAGTATAATAATAGAAAATAAACCCATGAGCTGTCAGGAGTGATTCTATGTAATTGTGATTATCAAAGATTTGAAAAGTTATTCCAGCAAGTTTCATCTAAACTCTTGCCTAGATTTTCCTTTTCCCCCACTTAAAGTATGGTTCTCCATGTGATATTTTATAACAATTCCTATGTGGGTGTTGATCCACAAATGTTTTTAACAGTTGTGGTGTATTGTTGTTGACCGATGTAAAACAAATCCTTCCAACAAATGCTGAATAGTTTACATTCATCAAAGTCAATTCATCCCATATTTTTTTTGTAGTTGGATAAAAATAGAGTAGTGTTTACTCTAGCAGCAGCCATGAACAGGGAGGCCAATTCTGAAAGTGTATGATTTATGGGATATGCTAAAATACATTTCTTTTTATTATTTATTGAAAAATTCTCTTGTGGATCTGTTTAATCATATAATACAAGTGAACACAAGAAGTCTCTTTCTGCCACAACAAGCTTGTTAACATTTTCATTGGTTTCTGGGTTATCTTTAAAATAATTTCAAATCATTTGTAGTAATTAAAAATGGCATCTGAAATCCCACTGATAAGCCCAAATTCTTGGCTTACTGCGCTTAAATTTTTGAACAAATCTTCTGAGTAGAAGTTTTTCATCACTCACATCTATTAAGCAAACAGCCCAGTTCCATTTCAGCTAAACTTACTTCCCTTTTTCCCTGGAGCTGAGTAGAATTTTTGAAACCATAACTTTTATTTTAAAGTCACTGATATATTTTTATTTATTTATTTATTTTTTAATTTGATTTATATGCCGCCCTTCTGCGGAGACTCAGGGCTGCTTACAGTGCGCTAAGCAATGGCCTTCATACTTTTGTATATTTTATACAAAGTCAGCTTATTGCCCCCACAAACTGGGTCCTCATTTAACCTACCTTAGAAAGGATGGAAGGCTGAGTCAACCTTGAGCCTTGGAGAGATTCGAACCAGCAGTAAATTGCAGGCAGCTGTGTTAATAACAGGGTGCTTTAAACCACTGTAGTACCAAGGCTCTTGGTACTTGCTATATTGCTATTCTTCTAGTGGCTGATATGATGTAACATTTACTTTTCATTCTTTCTTTAATAAATCTACCCTCTTTCCTTACTCTGCCTCCATTTTAACATATTTTACAGGTAGCCATCAGTTTAATCGTTTAAATTTTACAGGTAGCCTTCGGTTTAATCCGAAGCCTTCGGTTTAATCCGTGATAACATAGAAAGAACTGTTAATTGTTAAACAGTTGTAATATTCAAGACTTGATAGACTTCTTCCTTAAGGATTATAAGTTTTTAGAAGCTACCTCTTAGACTATGGAAGCTAGATTGATGAAGATAGGTATTTCATTAAGGAATGCTCCACAGCATCTGGTGTCAAGTTTGGAATTATGTTTTTGTAAATATGTGCATGTCTCTACAATTTGATTATGTCTCTAGGTGAAAAATTACTGTGAACAAAATCATAAGAAAATGGAAGGCATGCAAAATTTAATAAGATGTGATGCTGGTTTTTTGTTGTTGTGTTGTTATTTTTTTAAACTCAATCAGACTCATTTTTATCACTTTCTCTGGTGCTGGGAACAGTGCTTTATGTTGGCAAAGAACCAGTCATGTCGTGGATGCTGCTGGAAATAATCATAATAATTGCATAAAGCAATCCAATACTGATGCTTCTGAGGCACCAATGAATTAATTGCATGCCAGAGCAGAAATGATTACCCAAACATCTATGCATCACTGCATTGCAACGATCCATATTTGTACAATGTAATTGTACTGCTGTACATAGGAGAATTGTGGTCAGGATTAAATTACTCATGAGAGAATATAAATACTCAGTTTCTTATTATTCTGCATTTCATGCTATACAAACAGACAGTGATAGGGAAACCAAACATAAACAAAAGTAATTCATACAATACAATTTGCCAAAAAGAGATCATTTCTATTTCACATCATAAGATTTGTAGTGAAGGTTTCTTGATGAACAAACAAACTTTTCCAAAGAAAATCCGTCCTCACTCTGTGACAGAGGTCTTTGTTGGATTATGAAAACAGAACAAAGATATATTTTATTTATTTACTCATTTAGTTGGTTGGATTTATAAAGCTAATAAAAACTACCATCTTTAGTTCTGTAGCAAAATATTTATACTGATATAAAATCACTCAACCACAACTAAGACTCTCTCCAAATTTAGCACAGAAGAGGCCTAACAGGAATTCTCAGGCTGAATAAGAGTCCTCTGTCTGAGTTTTCATTATGAGGAAGACAGGAGACATATACTGAGATGGCCATTTATAGTCCAAACAAACCAGTAAATAGGCTTTAAAGAGAAAGTTATTCTTTTTATGGTCCTCCCTTGGAATGGACAAGGAGGTACTGCATTTTTGAAGAAATGTTGACTTTTTCTACATAGTACATATAATTGACTCTATTCCCTTTTGCTTTTTTGCTTATGAATGTAAAGTAAAACTATTGGATTAAATCCAAACATTTTGTGAGTTCAACAACATATTTTTTTAATTCTCTCCTGAACATTTTTTTCTACATGAAGTATCCTCAAGATAGGGTTTAGAAATTATGTGCGGACTGGGGGTAGAAAACTAATACTATAAAAACATCTATGAAAATGGCTTAAGCAAGCTGCATCTGTCTATTTTGACAATTATTTTCTCATTGTGATTATGCATATTAAATGTTAGCTTGGTTCTGAAGAAAGTCCAATTCTCACTAAAATAATATTTAATACAGAAAATTGAATTAGAATAGAAAAAAATATATGTCTGTTGCACAATTACATAGTATTACATAGCATGTGGAAGAAACCCAAATGTGAGAATAATGAATACCATGGAGTACCATAATGTTCTGAGGAGACTAAGCTGAAAGTAAGTGTCATTCAATTTATGTTTTGGGAGAATGGAGAGATCTTGACATTGTGCATATGAACTTTGGACAGGTGCTCCTTGTAAGTAGACTGCAGGAACCAAGGTTTTAAAGATCAGTTTATGTGAGCAGCTGGGTATCATGGGATTCCAACTAAGCTTACCATTGTAATACAGCCTATATGGACATAAAACTCTAACGAGTCTAATTTCTTATTCATTTGTATGTGTGTCTTTATTGCTTTAAAATATTAAGAAACTACATATCAGCAAGTCTTCACTATATTCACTGGGAGAATCTCCTTATCGATTTAGAAAACGATTTAGAAAAAATAGTATTTGGGGGAGTAAACAGAAAAAGAATATTTAGAATATTGTTTCTGAACAGTTAAAAAAGGACTAAGGGTCCAGATGGATTTGAAACATGATTTTGAAATAATTATAAGAATTATTTTCATTGGAAATTGGATTCCTTCAGGAAAACATGATAGGATACTAAATTTACAAAAGAGACAAAAGTTTGGAAGGATTTTTTTGAGAAGGAATAAAGAAAATATGAAAAGAAATCAAGTTCTAGCATACTATCTGAAGACATAAAAAGTAAGTTTGTTAAATGTATGAAGAGTAGAATGTAAAAGTACAAGGAAAGATTATGAAGTTGGTTTGTTTGATCAAGATTAAAATAGATCTGTTGTCATCACTTGTAACCCTTAAAAGATTTTTTATGACCAGGATTGAATAAGAAGACTTTAAGATTTTATTTATGGTTAAGAGATAATATATGGGGAGAAGAGAAAATTTGTTGTATTTTAAGACGTTGATAGGTTACTAAAATCATTTATAGTTGTGATGAAGGGAGAAGTTTAATCTTTATGTAGTTCTCTACCTCCTTTCTTTTTCTCTCTTTTCTCTTTTTCTTTATATTCTATTATATTCTTTTCAAATTTTTTGCACTTTTAATGTTTCTTTTTTTACTCATATATATATATTTAGTTTGAACTAGTTGTTATGTTTTCAATTGTAATCTCAATTTTTTTTTATAACAATTGTATAACGAAAGGGATGTGTGAATTGTCTTAGAATGGCAGTCAAATGCAACTTCTGTTATTAGTGGAGAAAATCTTCATACTGCATTGGCTTAATTTAAGCATGTGACAAAATTTCATGCTCCTGCTGACATCAATAGAAGAGAAATAATTTATTCCAAGTCTTGGTTTGGCGTACAATGGACTTGATAGAAGTTTAATGTGGATTAAAGTGGTCCAGGTTACTGTATAAATATATTATTTTTCTTGTTCGTATTTTCTATATTCCAATATATATTTGATTGCAGATTGATTGTTCCAATGAAGTACTTTGATACTTTATCAGGGGAATTCTACTGTATGTTTGTCATAGCAATAATACAATTTTTCTTATATTTTGATTCTGTCACATTTAGCAGAGCTTATTCCAAATCTAGAGCCCTTCAGCAAGCAAAATTCCTCTACAGGATTATGCCTTAAAACCCTATTTAATATATTTTGATCCCCACCAATTTTGACGGAGCTTTCCCTAATTCTTATATATAAACAACAAGATAAGCAATATAGTTGCTAATTTGATCCATAATCATAATCAATATTTAGTTTTAAAATATGCTTAACAAATATTAGAGAAAATTCAGATCACTCAGTGTGACATATATATGTTTTATCTCAAAATGTTGGCATTTTTTAATAAGAAAACCGACACAAATATGTATTATATTTACACAAATTCTTTTTCAATTATGTAATCTTATAAATGAAGAGTTTGGAGTAATATTCTACTAGTTCCTTTTTTATTGTTGTCTTGCATTGGAGCGAAATTGTATTTTTGGATTATGGACATACCTATAGCATTTAGCAGCAACAAGACTGGAAAGTATTTTCTGTTAAAAGACTTTGCATTACAAAGGTTGTAGCACTCATTAAACATTGTACTAGTTAAATAACTCAGTTGAAATTATACACTATTATCTTTAAATAAGCAATCCCAATATTCTCACAGTTAAGTGTTCAAAAGCCTACAATACAGTTCCAAAATGCTTCTTGTATTCTGGTGCCTGTATAGATTTCAAGAACAAAGGAAGAATGAGAAACTGTCGTTGTGGGAAAGAATGTGAATGAGAGTTATTTTATACTTTCTTTGGGGAGGCCAGACAAGACATCTTACATTTGTAGACATGTCTGCCTTTGCTCGGCAATAAATAGATTGATATTTGACCCTGTTCTTCCCCCTCTTCTTGAGGTTAAAGGTCAATAGCAAGGTGATGCTTAACTCTGTGAATGGAAGAGGTTTAATTGCTTAAGGGTTGTTTTACTAGCTAGTCATATGGAAGTAACAACAGAGAATGTCGCAAGTCCTCTTTCTGTTTAGCATATGTTCATGCTTTTGACTATTTGGGGCTGAATGCACCAAAATATGAACTTTCAGAGGCATTGTAATTAATTTCAAAGGCATATAAATGGAACAAATATGCCTGAGATGGAATCTTCCAAAAGTATGGCAGAAACCAAATCTATGGCTTCTTTTATAGCTGGAAATCATTTATGCTTTATGATAAAATAGATTGGCTCATCTATATTTAATGTATATTCTATATCCTGGATTGAAATATTTGTCCAGTAATGAGAAAATTAGATTTCCAGTTAATTTGTGGGGTCTTCTAAAAACAGGATTAAAAATATAATGCAAAGCTACATAGCCCTTGAGCAGTGTATTTTCTCTGGTACTCTGATTTTATGTCGTTTAGTGCAATAAGGGCTATTTTAATTCCAGTCTCTTGCTCACACTTTAAATTAAACTCTGATTGCTTCCATATTCCCCCCTTTATCAGAAAATGCCATTCTCTCTTCACTTTCCTTTCTGTGGAATACTTGATAATTTTGCTGATACATCAGTGCATTTCAATTATATTTGTATTCTCCTCTTGAGTTTTTGTCAGCTTGAATGATAAAGAATTAGTAAGGCTTTTTAGAGTTCATGTGCTACTAATTGAAAGTATCCTATAGGTCCTGCCATTTTATTGCTCTCTGTTAAATAAAATTGAGAGATTAATGATGAATAGCCCACAGAATAGCCTCTTTTATTGCCAGTTTTTTTCCTGCATACTGGAAGGAATATTGGTCTTTTTATATACATGGATCATTCATTTCCATGCATAGAATGATCTGTATTTTTAAATCATCATTCCCTCCCAAGTCCTTCTTGGTCTCTTCGTTTTGTTGATTAGGTATATCTCTAGAGCAATGAGATGGTGGACATCAAGGCAAATAGGGAGCTGATGAAAATGGCATCCCCGCTTTCTATTAGTAGGAATTTCAGCTGGGTTGAAAGCCCTGTTTTGCATATGAAAAGAAGTCATCCATTTGCAAAATGGGCATTTAGGATGTAAGCCATAATGACTCTGCTTTTATTATTCAATAATACTATAGTGCCTTCAATACCCAAACCATCTAGCATCTCCAGAAGGATGACATTATTAACATATTGAAAATCGTTGAAAAGTGCAAAACAATAAACAGGGACATAATTGCCCCCTTCATGCAAAAATGATGCCACAGAGTGATCAGACATTAGGAAACTTAAATCAGGCCTGAATCTTAATAGAATAAATAAATAAAAAATCATCCTAATTCAGGCGTTCTTGTATTAGGTCATTCTACTGCATCAAATATTTTCCAGGTATTAAACTGGTCTACAAGTTATTATATTTTGCAAATGTCAATTGTTTTTTTAAACGTATCAAAATCTAATTTGAAATGTGACATATATAGAAATCATGTGACTTTCTCTCTCTCTCTCTCTCTCCCCCTCTCCCTTTCTGTTTATCAAATATTTGATAACTGAATTCATACAAAATTGTAGATGTTTTATTTCACATTATCTGCAAATATAGTTTTAAAATCCTGTAATTAAATTTAGGCATGTACTACAAATGATGAGATGATGTTATCCATTCAGTCATGTCTGATTCTTGGCAATTCTATGGGCCAGGTATCTCCATATCTTCCAATCTTGCACTACATCTTTGAGTTGTTCTATGCTCTGGCTGGTATCAGCTTTGATGAGGTCTAGCCACCATGTTCTCTGGTAATATGGTTTACTTTTGCCATTAATTCTTCCAACCATAATTGCTTTCTCCAATGAACACTCATGCATGAAATGGCCAAAATAAGTGAGACACAGTTTTGTGATTTGCCTTCCAGCAATATGTCTGGTGTTATGTGCTCCAGTACTTGCTTGCTAGTCACTTTTACTGTCCAAGGAATATGCAGAAGCCTTCTCCAGTATCACAACTCAAACAAGTTGATTTTCTTTCTGTCTTGTTTTTTAAGGTCCAACTTTTAGAACCATAAGTAGCATAACAGAGCAGACTAACCTACTTTTGGTTGCCAGGCTGATGTCCTTGCTTTCCCATATTTGGCTCATGTTTATCATTGTTGGGAAGCCCAGTACAATTCAAAAAACTTTTCTTGGCTGCATTCACCATTATGAGAGATCTTCAATCCAATAAAAATGAGTTTTTCAACACATTCTATCTCTGCAATAGTGGCTAGTGCCTATCTCTTCACGGTCAATTTCCATTTTGAAGTTTCCATTCCTTGCAGTGGTCATGAACTTGGTCTTTTTGATGTTCAGAAAGAGACCAAAATTCTCCCTTTTGTATGGAAATCCAGTTAGAAGTTTAAAGTAAGAAGAATCATAATGGAGCAGATCCAAGGTTTGCCTGGTCCAATGTTTTGTAACCGAAAGTATATCAACAGAAGGCCCACTAATATGTCTTCAGTTTGCCTATCAATTAGTTTTAAAAATGAGGCTACTTCTGATATTCCAATATGTATGTATTCCACACTACATCCAACTCAGAGAGAGTGTACCCCAATCAGAAAGATAGTGTGTGGGGGTCTGTGAGTGTCAAAACCACTGTTCTGAATGAAACCCAGAACATCCAGGAACATATTAGTAAGATGACACTCAAAGATGGCTGGTGAAAAATTGTCTGAAGCAATAGCAAACACGGAGGAAGATCAAGTAGAGGAAGTGCCATGGCAAGACAGAATGCTGCATGAGATGTACCATCAACAGATAGCTGAGATGGCAGACACTGGGATTTCTCAATGTCCTCAGCTATCTGTTGATGGTGGCTGAAAAGGGCTAGACTAAAAGACAGCACTGAGCCATTGTTCATAGCAGCACAATAACAGGCACTAAGCATCAGATCTTAGAAGCAGAGGTCTACCACACTAGACAGAACCCAAGCTGCACAATGTGCAGAGAAGTCTCAGAGACAGTCCAACACATAATGGCAGTGTTTAAGATACATTTGGATGTGGCGCTCCCATGTGACCCCCCTCCTGCGCGAGCTGCACTGGCTCCCGGTGGTCTTCCGGGTGCGCTTCAAGGTTTTGGTTACCACCTTTAGAGTGCTCCATGGCATCGGACCGGGGTATCTACGAGACCGCCTTCTGCTACCAATAGCCTCTCACCGACCAGTACGCTCCCATAGAGAGGGGCTCCTCAGGGTGCCGTCGGCCAAACAGTGTCGACTGGCGGCCCCCAGGGGGAGAGCCTTCTCTGTGGGGGCACCTACCATCTGGAACGAGCTCCCCCCAGAGATACGGAAGATCCCGGACCTGCGCACGTTTCGCCGTGCTCTCAAAACTTTTCTATTTCAGCAAGCTGGCCTGGCCTAACTCCCCTCTTTTAAATTCTTAAATTTTAAATTTTTTAATTCGTGATTTTATAAATTGGGTGTTTTAATCTGTGTTTCGGCCGAAATATTTAATAATTTTAAGGGATTTTTAATATTTGTATTGTCTGTATTTTATCTTGGCTGTTCACCGCCCTGAGTCCTTCGGGAATAGGGCGGTATAGAAATTTGATTAAATAAAATAAATAAATAAATAAATTTAAAAACAACATAAACTGAACAGCACAATCAAATAGTTGGCATTGTATATAAGAACAGCTGCACAGTGTATGGGCTAGACCTTCCAAGTCCAGATGGGAGATTCCACAGAAGATTGTGGAGAATAAGAGGGCTTATATCCTTTCACATCCAGATGGACAGGCAGGGCCAATCAATTAAACATTGTAGTAGCAGACAAGGACCAGATGACAGATAGATGTACTGGTGCCAGCTGACAACAACATCAGGAAGGAGTATGAGAAGCTTGAGAAGTACTTGGGCCTGAAAGACAAGCTAAAGAGGATGTGGAAAATAAAAGCAGTCCCAGTGGTATGGTTGGAGCATTTGGGGCTGTGACTGGTAAGTAGGAGAGTAGTTCCATCAGAACCTAAGAACAATATCAGAGCTCTCTGTCCAGATGAGTTCAGTGCTAAGAACAGCTAAGATAAAGTAGAGAACCCTCAAACTCCCAGGCTTCTGGTAGAAGACTTGAGATGGAAGAAGACACATAATACTCATAGAGGTAGAAGGGAATTTTTATACATATACACATAGAGATGGACACACACATAAACAGAGACACAGACATAGAAATAGTCACACTTATAGCTATAACCTCCATGAAATTGTCTGCTTCTCTTTTAAAACTGCCCACATTGGCAGCCATCCCTTTTAAGGACTGCCAACTCCAGAAACATTTTCCAGAAACTCTGTAAGTATGGCTATATGAAACTGAAATTAGTGCAGAGTTACTATCTGCATTCCATCTACAGCTAGATAGTAAATGGAATATATACAGGCATATGACAACAGAAGAAGAATCAATGAAGTTCTGCAGTAATCAAATTATATCAGCAAACCTGAAGAATGACACAGTGTCCTACATATTAGAAGAGATAAGTTTTCATACCAAAAGAAAGGACACTTAACAGAGTCTGCAAATTACCACACAATATTCTTGATTTCTCATACTAGGAAAATATTGCTTAGGATCTTTCAGCATAAATTAGTGCCCACATGGAAAGGAAAACGAGAGATGCTCAAACTGATTTTATAAAAAGCTGAAGCACAAGATAATTATTGCCGATGCATGCTAGTTAACTGAGAAAGCCAAAGAATATGTGCATCATTAATTATAGAAAGATCTTTGCATAAAGCATGTCAAGCTGTAAAATAGGAAAATTGAAATCCCAGAACATTGGACTATTGTCCTCATATGAAACCTATACACAGGATGGGAATGAAGTCACTGCCTCCAGGTTGGCAAGGGAGTGAAATAAAGCTCAATATTTTCTCCTTATTTATTTAACCTATATGTTGAATATATATTGAGGGAATCTGGATTGGAAGAGGATAAACATGACATTCAAACTGATGGAAGAAATTTCAATAACCTGTTCTATGCTGATGACATTATTCTGATAGTTGAAAATGCAAATGATCTGCAAACTCTAGGAATGAAAATCAAGACACATATTTCAGTGAAAAAAATGGGACTAAGTTTAAATATAAAGAAAATGAAAATAATAAGGTGACCAGCTTTAGATTTGACGATTATGATATTGAAGTGGTAGATAGTTTCTGCTTTTTAAGACTATTAATATAAAGGCTTTCATGACTGTAAGCTGCTCAGAGTTATCTTATAATAAGATGGGCAGCCAGTAAGTAAGTAAGTAAGTAAGTAAGTAAGGAAGGAAGGAAGGAAGGAAGGAAGGAAGGAAGGAAGGAAGGAAGGAAGAAAGGAAGGAAGGAAGGAAATAAGTAAATAAATAAATAGTTAAGAAATACAATATTCCCCAGAATAGCACTTGATGGAGTAGTAATGAAGACTTTGGAAGTCTTCACAACTACAGTACTTCATTCAAATGCAATGACATGTCTATATTTACAAATATCAGAATTGTAATGTTGTTCATATGACACATTATGGAAGTGAAAGTTTGAAGAAGTCTTCAGAAGAATGGAGAAGATATCCATAGTATCTTGAGAATACCATGGATAGCCAGGAAAAAAATAATCAAATCAGTAACAAATCAATCCAAAGTTCTCATTTGAGGGATAAACAATCAGACTCTGATATCAATTCAGAGACATTATGGGAAAATGTAGGTCCTTGAGTAGTCCATAAAGGGAAAATTCGAAGAAAGGAAAAAAGGAGAAGAGTCAGCGTCAAGGAAGATGGACTTAATTGTAGAGAAGATAAAGGCATTGTTTGAATATCTGATGGGCCAGGTGGGGACAGAGGTGGCACCAATTTGATGAATACATAATCAATGTAACAGGAATTTATTATAACTGTATTTCAGTCTAATTTATATTTTTAATATATCACCTTAGTTAAACACCTGCAGGCTGTATGGTGCTATCCGGCAAGTGAGTGCCATTTTCAAGCAAGCCACAATTTATTGCAGTGATGCTGAAAATAACACTAACTTCCAGGATGGAACCATGTGACTTAAAGATACCAATGAGTAAAGCAGCCTGCTTTCCTTTCCAACATTAGCACTGGAGTGCTGGAGATCTACAGAAGATAAGACAGCAATCACTGACATGGGTTGAGGAAGATCATGTAGGACCGGGTGGAATGGGAAGCAGGCCAAAGGCACAGTGGGACACAGTGGAGTGGGAGGGGTAAGGAGATAGGCAGGGAGGCTGAACTATAGCATGCCTGCAGTCAGTCATAAGGGTAAATCCACACATGTTTTTTTCATATGGACACTGCAGTGGCTATAACTTTGAAACCAGATGCATTGTAACCTTGAATGGTTGTTAATCAAGCAGTTGTAGGTTAAGGACTACCTACAAATACTTTGTATGGTTTTAGAAAATAGAAAAATATACTTGCGATAGTGGCGAATATCTGTAGCTCAGGTGTAGGATAAAGGTGGAGGTTCATTCTCTGAGCTTGTTAGTTTCCAAACATTTAATTACCAGGCTACCATTAATTAACATATTTAGGGAATGTCAGTGTCAGTGTTCTTCTGCTTATAAGGGCTTCATGTGGTCAGTAGGTGTCATGATTGTGAGTTCACATCAGGTGAGGATCACCTCAGGTCTTGCGATGGGTCTCGTGATGGGTCAGGTGTGGGTTACCAGTGAGAGTCTTGTGATGGATCTTGTGATGGGAAGGTCACGTCAGGTGAAGGCCATTGGGAGGTGATTTGGGGGAGTTGCTTGGGTTGATTGAAGATTTGTGCTGTCTTTGGTTGGCTGAATGGTTGATTTGAATTCTGAGGGGTTCATAGGCTGGTTGTAGGTCGATGTATCTGTTGATGGAATTTCTTGTGCCAGGATTCAATAAATATATTCTTTTAACTTTGGAACCAATTTACATCTCTGTCCAGATCAGGTCATCTCATCCTGCCAACTCATCCTGGTTTAAGTACAATAGGCAAATATTCATACTGGCTCTTTTTCTGATTTCTGCCTGTCATAATATATGCTTCCCATATTATTTGGAAAATAAGTACACAAAATTGATCCAATAAGATCTCTTCTAAAATAAATGGGAAAAAGTGTATTCTCACAAAATCTCGGGGATGTAAAAGAGGTCATGACAGTGTCCCTCCTCCTTTTAAGTACTGCAATGCAATCTACTTTCCAATTTCCACACATTTTCTTCTGCTGTGACAATATGGATATCTTAATAGCGCACCCTCAACAATGTTTGGCACTTTGTTTTCAGTTTGGTTTAAGCTTTTAACGTTACCACTGAAAGGTGATGGTATCGCTGAGTGTTTTTCCTGTTGTGCCACTCTCCCTTACTGTCTGGTAAATCTCACGGGAAGAGTTCCCTTATGATAAATTCTCTTGGGATTTAATTAAACTAAGGAAGCAGCAGACTGCTGGAGAAAAAGAATTGTGCAACAAATAAAAGGACACTGATAACACGGTATTAGTCCAATTTACAGTTGAAGGGCTAGAATTTCATTGTCCACAAACAACATTTTACATAAATATTCTCTTTAAAAGCAAAAGTAAAAGTATCATTCATACAGACAAACTCACACACATACACATTCTGTCACACACACAAAGATACAAACTTACAGTTGCATTGGTCTTGACCAATTTTGCATTTTTATATATTTTCATTCAGAAAAAATGTATATCACATCTGACTCAGGGGTGGGATTCAGCTAGTTCGGACCGGTACAGGCAAACCGGATGCTAATTTTACATCTGGTTCACAGAACCGGTAGTTGCAAGGACCCTGCTGGCCCCACCCACCCTTCCCCTCCCAGGAGTTACCATGTGGCCCATTTTGGATGCCAGGTAAGTGCAGGGCCTGTGTGGAAGTCCTGGCAGGGTGAAAAATGGGCTTACCGGAAGTACCAGAAGTCCTGAAATGGACTCTGGAGCCTGGGGGAGGCCGTTTTCGCCCTCCCGGAGGCTCAAAGGAAAGCCTCTGGAGCCTGGGGAGGACAAAAATGCCCCCCCCCATGGTGCAGGAGGCTGAGTAGGCTATGCCCACCATGGCCATGCCCACCCAGCAACCAGGCAGAGAACTGGCTGCTAACATTTTTGAATCCCACCCCTGATCTGACTGCAGTTACTTATTTGATTAAACATTCTAAAAGTGTGCTAGTAAAAATAGTCACAAGTCGCAACTTGGGTGTCCTCCTGGATTCACAGCTGTCTTTAGAAGAGCACTTGACGGCCGTGACTGGGAGGATTTTTCATCAGGTTTGCCTGATTCGCCAGTTGCATCCCTTTCTGGATCGGGACTCCCTACACACAGTCACTCATGCCCTCATCACTTCCCGTCTGGACTACTGCAACACTCTCTACATGGGGCTCCCCTTGAGGAGCATCCGGAGGCTCCAACTGGTGCAGAGTGCGGCCGCGCGGGTGGTTATGGGAGCAACATGGCGCTCCCGTGTGATACCTCTCCTGCGCGAGCTGCACTGGCTCCCAGTGGTCTTCCGGGTGCGCTTCAAGGTTTTGGTTACCACCTTTAGAGCATTCCATGGCTTAGGACCTGGTTATTTACGGGACCGCCTTCTACCACAAGCAGCCTCCCACTGGCCGGTATGCTCTCATAGAGAGGGGCTCCTCTGGGTGCCATCAGCTAAACAATGTCGACTGCGGCCCCCAGGGGGAGGGCCTTCTCTGTGGGGGCACCCACTATCTGGAACGAACTCCCCCCAGAGATACGGAGGATCCCGGATCTACGCACTTGCCGTATGCTCTTAAGATTCTCCTACTCCAACAAGCCAGCCTGGCCTAATTTTTCTCCCCTGTTTTAAAATTCTTTTAAATCGAAATTTTAATCTGTTTTAAATTATTGGGATTTTTAATTGTCTCGGGCTAAATTATTTAATCTGGTTTTAATTATGTCTTTTAACTTTTGTATTTATGTATTTTATTTTGTGCCTATTCACCTCCCTGAGTCCTTCAGGAGTAGGGTGGTATATAAATCTAATAAAACAAACAAACAAACAAACAAACAATGAACTAATATGCTGTTGCATTGAGTCTGATGCAGGACTGGCTGTTGCAGAATTGCTAGAATAACATTCAAGAAGGAAAAGCACTTAGTAATTACCATAATGACCTCTGATATAAGGAACATAAAACTACAGCAAAACAGAGACTCTTTGGCGTATGTCTTTACGATGATAATGGTACAGAGTTGCTCTTGCTTTTAAGAATGAAGTGAAACCAGGTAGACTAAAATCACAGCTCAGTCTTGTTTCTTTCTGCAAAGAAGAAACCATTTTTCTCTTCTCAACCGGCTCTCAACCAGTTCACCTTCTAATGAGGAATTTGGTTTGCATTTTAATTGAATTTTCCAAAGTTCCTGAACTAAGATGAATCAGAATGCAGTGATCAGGGTTTGCTCTTTTTAAACAAAGTAATGCAATTCTTGACTGAGAATATATATTGAAATGTGTTTGAATGTATATACACAAAGATACATCTTTTAAGGAAAATTAGGTTCAAAATGGGATGTTTGATACTTAAAAAGGCATCAAAAATATAGAATTGAGTGGAACAGATCAAGGAATGAAATCCCTGTGGTTTGAACTCCGAGCTTGGTGATTTGGTTGCAAACATTTCATTCCCATTTGAAGACACATTTTCAGTGCGCTTTGGATTATGCTTGTCTGGGGTAGCACTGGCCTTTAAATACCTTTTTGAGTCCTGGTCTGATTTCAGATTGTGTGATTGGCTGGCTGTAGTTGGTGAGTCATAGTTCTTCATTTTAAGCACCATCTGTGTGATGTAAATTAGTGCTGCTGTTGTTGTTCAGATGTCTTCTGATGATTTCATGGTCTGGTTTCAGGTTGATTTGATCAGCTGCGTGTGATGTGGCCAATTACTTGTGATCTATCGAGTTATAACTTTGTTTGCAGTGTAGCTGTTCGTTGGTCTTTAAATGCTGCCTTCGGGATCATGGTTGATGTTCTTTTGTTCTAAATGGTTGGTTGATTGGGTCAATGTCAAGGTGTCTGTTTATTGATTTCTTGGTGGAAAACTAGGCTTCCAGAAATTCCCTTTCTCTCTTTGACTTCACCTGGGTTAAAACTATGGTCCTGGTTAGATCTAATTTGTGTTGTTTTGAGTCTTTGTGGACAGACATGAGGGATAGAGAGTGATGTCTCCTGATGGCCAGAAAATGTTCATGCAGTCTGGTCAATAGTTTTCTTCCTGTTTGACCGACATAGTTCTTCTCACAGTTGCTGCATTGGATTCAATTGATCAACAACTACAGCCAGCCAATCACACAACCCGAAATCAGACCTAGACTCAGAAAAGTATTTAAAGGCCAGTGCTCCCCCATACAAACAAAATCCAAAGTGCACTGAAGATGTCTCCTCGAATGGGGATGAAATGTTTGCATCCAAATCACCAAGCTCGGAGCTCAAATCAACAACATAACTAGCAACCCGAGCTATTAATATTCAAAGACATTTCATAGATATATCTATTAAATGTTATGGTAGAAGCTTATTTATTTATTAATAAGATTTATAAGGCTGCCCAAAACAGCATAACTTTGAGTGACATATGACACAAAAAACTATCAAAAAACCCTGCGCCAACCATATAATAATAAATATGAATATAAAATATAAATACAAAGTGGCAACAGAACAAAACAATCCAAAAGAGATCTATTCCATTGGCTCCACTCCAATGCCTATAGGAAGATCTAGGTCTTGATTGCTTTCCTAAAAGTGAGCGGAGTTGGGACTTGTGTATTATATAACAAGGGGGAGATCATTCCATAGAACCAGTGGTGGAATTCAATTTTCTTTATTACCGGTTCTGTCGGAGTGGCTTGGTGGACATGGCAGGGGAAGGATACTGCAAAATCTCCATTCCCACCCCACTCCAGGGGAAGGATATTGCAAAATCTCCATTCCCACCCCACTCTGGGACCAGCCGGTTCTCCAAACTATTCAAAATTTCCGCTACCAGTTCTCCAGAACCTGTTAGAACCATGCATAGAACACAGGCAATCTCTGAAAAAATACACTTGCTAGATTCCATAAATTGACAAACTCTAAAAGAGGAAACATACAGCATAGTCTCTGCAGGATGGGGTGGGCAGATGTTCTTGGGAAAACGAAGTCCCTTATGATTATGATTAGCTGGCATTTGGATGAGTCCATAAGAATCTAGCTACAATTTAACCTCATTACAACCTTAGCTGGGAACTCTGCCCAGATATGTAAAAAACTACAAGCGCACTAATATTCCCTGTTCCATAAATTTGTTTTGCTGGATTGCCAGCAAAGATAAAAGACATGAGGTTGTACTTCCTAATGACTCATATTTGCTAGGTTAGAGGTGAGTGTGGTCTTCACAAAGCAATTTGTGTCACGTAGATAAACTAGATTACAATCCCATTTTACTCTGGTTAGACCAAGCTTTCTATCACAATCTTCTTCAACCAGGAATCTAACTGTATTGAACTACAATTACTAGAATTTCAACCAACATTTTTATTAAATAAACAGCAAGGGGCAATACTTTCATAGTTATGGGCCCTTCACATTGCAAGCAGCAGGCTGTGAATTAATCATATTTACTACTTTTCAAGAGGACTTACAATCTTCATGTAGGCTACAGGTTTAGGTCCTTACCCTTAAATGATGCATGAAGTTAGCATAGATCTCCCTGTGGCACATGCAGTTTAAAAATAATTGCTATTGTGTACTGCCAATGTGTTGCACCAAGAAAAATGACTCCATCCTACATACGAAAACAGTCTTTAATTTATATTGAATTCATCTCTATAACAAAACATTTTCTTTAATTAGAAAGCCTCAGACATATGATAATTATAGAAATCCAACAAGACTGTGAAAATTATTCTTCCTAAAAATTACTCCAGGCCAAACTCAAACAATTTATACAAGAGTCATTAATAGTAAATGGAAAAATACAAACAAAAAGAAACTATTTCATATCCTAGTGTAAGGAATTTAATAAGGAAAAATAATTAAATAGAAATAGAAATCTCTGCCAATTTAACTGAAATCTGAATATAGTTATAGCATATGCGTAGCTTGCTTGATTGGCCGTTATTTAATACTGTACAACTGAATGTTCTAGCTGACTTTGTTGAAAAAAATGTTTTATTTAAAGTGATCTGAATATGCATCTGGAATCTGTAGTCATTTTTTCATAATGATTTGTATCACTTGCATACTAGTTAGATATTGGGCAGATACAGAATGGTTGTAAAATTGCACTATAAAGGTTAATTTTAAATATCTCTAGTTTGATTTATCATTACGTCTTCTGTAGCACTGCAATCAATCAGAATGTTTAGGGATTGTGCACAGTGGTGGAATTCAGCCAGTTTGCACCTATTTGGGAGAACCGGTTGTTAACTTTCTAAGCAGTTCGGAAAACCGGTTGTTGGAAGAAATCTTATTTTGCTTTTTTCCCACTTTACAGGGCTAATCCTGTAAGGAAGGCAGGAAGGAAACATTCTGGTGTTGTTTCTAGCCTAATCTTTATTGCCCTGCTTACAGAAACTGCCTCTACGGTTAACCCTTATTACATTGTAACAGCTAAGGTGAAGCGCCCATCAACGTGAGTGACATTGAGTTGGCCATGCCCACACAGTCACATGCCCACCAAACCACATTACCCATTAGGGCAGAGAACCGGTTGTTAAATTATTTGAATCCCACCACTGATTGTGCATATGTATAGATACAGCTGCAGCTACTATATATATAAAGAAGTATAGTTAAAATAATAAATATTTGGTGATAACCCCAGTGGTAAATAACTTCAGTTTCTGACTTATATAGGTGAGGGTCTTCATTCAACCTGAATAGAAAACTAGTACATAGATAGAAATATTTTGTACAGATGTATGCAAAATGCACACCATTTTGCAGGACTTGGGAAGAGCAAAATTTAAATATAAGGCAATAGCAATAGCACCTAGACTTATATACAGGGGTAGTATTCACTTACCTTTGCTACTGGTTTGCAAATGTGAGCACTCACTTAGCTTATACGCACCACCTCCATGCATGTGCAGGACCTTCCGTGCATGCGCAGAGTGTCTAAAATGGGACGTGATGATGTGGGTGGGTGGGCGGAGCCTCCTGCAGTTGCCGCTACTGGTTTCCCCGAACCAGATAGAACTGGCTGAATACCACCACTGCTTATATACCACTTCTCAGTGCTTTTTACAGCCCTCTCTAAGTGGTTTACAGTCAGCATATTGCCCCCAACAATCTGGGTCCTCGTTTTACCGACCTCGGAAGGATGAAAGGCAATGCTAATACATACAGTAATAATATATAGCTTTGAAAACTCCTGCCATTTGCAAAATAGAAAAAAATCCAAAGTAATACAAGGAATACAGTATGAACATACTTAGAACTAAGTATGGATTGGCTGTTTGAATGTGTACATATGTCATTTATGCATGTTTATGGGTAGAGAATATAAAAATCTTGTTGTACAGGAGGAATGGAATGGAATATACTGACTGTAATGCTAAATAGGAATAATTGCTCCATTGCAGCTTTTTGACATAAATCCCAGTTGCAGTTTTGGCCTTTGAATTTTTTAAATAATGAAATTAAATATTGCCAAGGGGAAAAGAGAAAGGGCAGCGGTCCTGCAGGATATCTTAACTTATTAGTAAAGTTCCTTGCTATAAAATAATGGTTGAAAAAATTCTATAAATCTGAGAAAAACCATGAAGCCAGCATAATCATCATTTTGGTTTTGGAAAAAAAGAATCTATTTTGTTTATGGTAGCTTCTCAAATAAGTTTAGACCGAAAAGATTTTATTGATCAACCTGGATGCAACACAGTATACATGTATTAAATAGTTAAAGCAATTGTAGATATTAAAAAGGAGGAAAGAATCATTAATAAACTTTAGGTATCCCAATGAGTTTAGATTTACTGGATTTTCCATTTAGTAATGTTCCTCGTGATATAAAACTGTGTTAAATTATCTATAACAGTAATAGGACAACTCTGCTGTCCACAAGGGGCTGATATAGCAACATATCTCATATTATTAGCCCTATTCTCAAGGAGAGCTCTGGCATTGATAGCAAAAGAAATCCAAAGGGGAGAAACTGTTTTACTTCCTCAAAGGAACTTTCCTATTAAGAATTCTTGACAGGGTAGGGTGTCTGCAGGCCATGGTCAAAAAAGTCCAGTTGACAATGTGATTGAAGCTCCACCTGGTCACATCTTGGCATTACATCCTGAGAACAGCCCCTGGGATTAGAAATTTAGGTTATGATCCTGTAAATTATATAGAAAGAAAAACATATGCAATGGATAGTTTGGCATGAGATGGAACCAAAAATATAGCCTGGTACAGACATTTAAATTAACTAATTCCATAGACTCAATGATTCTTTTACCTGGTTATTGTTATTAAATGATGAAAGTTCTGCAAATAATTATCAAACATTGTCAACTTCTCTAGAATTATTCTAATTCTAATTATTCTATTCTATTATTTTAATTCTCCCTCCCTCCTTCCTTCCCTCCCTCCCTCCCACCCTCTCCCTCCGTGTGTGCAGGCATTTTGGTCATGAAGCTTCCCCCCAGTACAGAAGTGTATATCTCCTGTCTTGTAGGACTATTAGTACAGGTATACTAGGGTGAAAACTAAACTGATATACTTGTGCTTATTAGAGATTTGTAGCATTTGTTTGAGTTTTTCCTTCTCTAGTCTTCATTTAAACAATTTATTTACATAATAAAGTGATTTATAAGATACTCTTCAATCTCAAAAAAATGTCAAGAAGTTATGATTCTTTAAAAAACCTGAAAACAAACAACTATGAAAATACCATCATAGTGTAGTTCAGCTGAATACATTTTATTTCTGATTGGAATTGCTTTAGTTGTGCGTAAATATTCAAAGCTTCCACCGAAAGTAACTCAAGTGGCATTCTACTCATGCTTTGCTGGGAGCAAGCCTCATTCAGATCAGGAGAACTGAGCCAGGCCAAGACATTTACCTGTTTTTGACAGATGAGAAAACAATGCATGTCCATCAGAACTGGTCAAATTATTCTTGCCTGTGAGATAACTCAGCAAGCAAATATTCCCATGAGCTCCCTTTTACTGGCAGTAAAAATGAAAATAATAAATAACTAATGATTTGCTGCCCTTTCCAAACACCCCAAATCAGCTGCCTGAGGTACTGCTTTCTCTGACTGAGCCTTTTTATTTTTATCCTCTGCCTCATAGTGTATCTCAGCATGCCTTATTATAGAGCCATCTCTTTGCCAGCGGTATGGAAGGAAACATATCAGTTATCTTCCATCTCAAAGTTCTGTTTCATTTTACAGTCTGCCAATGACACAGAGCAGTGGTCAGAGAGATAGCTAGATAGCTAAAAGATGATTTTAAAAAAATACTCTTAAGTGTGGGAGATGTGCCTTTCCTTTAACTAACTCGGGAGGGGTGGGGTTTGGCTGGATTGGTGCCTGCTGTTTTTATAGGACAGCAAACATTCTTGAGCTACCTCTTTTTCTCTTTTTATCAGGGCTTGGCATCATCTTGGAGCAAAATTCAAGCTCAACAAGGGATGGGCAATTTGAATAATTTTTAATTGATTCAAATCTGATCAGATCCTCAACTCATATAGTCTCCAATTCAAATCAATGTATGAAAGTGTGCCTCAGATATGCAGTTTGGAAAATCTAAACCCTTTGGTAACTCTTTGAACCGAAAAGTGGAATGGGACATATTTGATTCAGTGATCAATGTGTTCACTCTCATTAGCTTTGCAATCAAACAGCTAGCTTTGATCACCCCAATGTTAGCCTTTTGGATAGTCAGGGGACCAAAAGAGAAAAAAATTGCTTTTATGTGCAATTTTATTTCATTGTTACTCAGACACAATTTTGACTTATGACACAGTTCTGCCTTGCAAATTAATTGCAGCCCAATACTTTATTTTATATAATTGCTATTCTTTTTCTTCTCTAGTTTCTTATACTTTCCTTCTTCTTCATTTCCATTCTTTCCTTTCTCCCTACAATGTAAAGTACCTTGGCTTGTTGACTTTGCTTTTTCTTAAGCCTGTTGAAGAAACATTAATAATAATAACTTTATTGTCATTGTACGTGTATTCACAGTATACCCATACAACGAAATTCACTTAACAGCCAAAGACCAGGTCCAACACACATAACAATCTCCAAACACACTCCCACCCATCACAATTCCCACCCCTAAACCCCAAACATCCACACAACAGACCAAGTAATGCTGTACAACAGCTCACTGATGGTGGCCCTTTAGTTCATTGTTGAGTGCAATTATAACTCTGGGATAAAAACTATTCAGAAAAGTGTGATCTGAATTTTAATTGTTCTGTATCTTCTGCCAGAAGGCAACAGTCCAAAAAGATTATAAGCAGGATGGGAAGAGTCTCTGAGAATGTTATGCAACTTCCTCAAACAGCAAGATTCGAAGATGTTGTCCAGGGCTGGTAGCTGGAGTCCGATGATATTCTGGGCAGTTTTAATGATTCTCTGTAGAGTTTTTTTGCTGCTACAGAGCTGCTCTGTAGCTACCATGCAAGAATGCCGTATGTCAGGACACTCTCAATGGTGCATAGGTTATTTTACATATCAGAAACTTGTAATATAATAACTTTCATTTTTTTAAAATCACCTGGGAATTTTTTTGTAGCAAAGAGTTAGAGTTTTCTGAATTTGCTATTATCTACTAGTTGTTTAGACTTTCACTGCTGGTATCACTATTCATAAGAGGCAGTTTTGAAGTATCTAAAATTCTGAAATGTTGCATCTAGATGAACCATTTATTTTTAGGTCGATTGTCACATATGGTGCTCAATAACCTCACTTGTGATGCGTGAATATTGATTTTCACTTAAGTTACAGAGCTATAATTATATTGCATCTATAAACATGCTAATTGCTTAGAAAAATATATAGCTTTCCCTGGAGCTGAAAATATTGGCATAGTAATTTTACTGTTTTGTCCAGAAATCTTGTGTGACTACCAAATAGATTTTTAAGTAGGCACTTTCACTCAAAACTTGCAACAGTCTGTAAATATGACTTTTTCTTTTCAATTGCCAATTATTTTTTCACTTACTACTCAAAAGTTGGGCTGCCAGATCTGGGCTGCAGAAATTGATGTCATCTTGGGCAGATCCAAGATTGCATCAAAGAGAAGTGTTTATTTTATCTCTTTGCTACCATATAGTGATCATCAGGGTTTGTGTAGCCCAACACTCATCCTACTCAAAATAAAGCTAATTTTTAAAATCTGCCAACAATACAAACATGAATTGGCAAGACCCAGTAAAGTAGTTATGAGTGAGTCTTCTATATAAGTAACAGTGGTGTGGTTGGAACTGTATGCATTGCTGTGGTCTCATTAATACTTGCTGAAATAATGCTGACTGCATTATTTATTTGGCCACATGGAATTGTCTTGCATTTCTCAAAGTTTTCTTGTCCCATTTAAATTACAGACAATTAGATGTTAAAGTAGCCATGGTAAGTGTGGTAAAAGCAAAACCGAGTCTGCCAAAATAGTCTGGCTGTAGGAAATCTCTCTTCCCACTGAGTTTCACCTCTGATTTATAGCTTTCATTATCTATAGCTTTCTATCTGTCTATAGCTTTCATTAAGAAGCTGTAATACGCTCTTGGAGAATATGATTGAATTCAAATTCCCATTAGTGGAGGCTACCATCAAGTGCTGCAAGGACTGAAAAGATCAGCGGCGTGACATTGGAACATGATTTAAATTATGTCACATTCTACTGAGTAGTCAAGTTGTGGGATGTGGAACAAGCGTCATCTGGTCTCTAACCTAATTTCTCTGCACTTCTAAGAACTTCAGCTGAATGTCCTAATTTCCCAGAGTATTAAAACTATAAAAAATATATAGGTGGAAGTTCTAAAATATTTCTGGCTAGGCAATTGGGGGCAGAGTTTATAATTTTATTTTTCCTCTGATGTCTGTATAAAACCCAGAATTCCATTCAGTTCTGCCAAGAATTGTCTCAACATTTGGAGAAAAGTTAAATTTCCAAGCAGCTGAATTCCAATCAGGTTAGATCAGTTCACATTAGAATTTCTCTTAGGCATCCTAAGAGAAATTCCACATAACCACCAGCCTCATCATTATCATCTTGTACTGCAGTTTCATATGAATGACCTCACTATAGTCCAAGGGGATGAGGAATGGAGAGAAAGGAAAGATCAACTGCATGAATGAATCAGTGCTTCATATCAGTGGTCCATCCTCTTTTATTTCTTCATTGCATTTCCTTTTGTAACAAGGGGGGGGGGGAAAGCAAGTGATAGCTCTAGGCAAAACAGCTCCTTTCAAATGGGCAGATGATGGCAAAGAGATTGAAGGAGGAGGGAAAAACCCAGCAAGTTGTTGGGTGATGAGGTGGAGTTTCCAGCAATGGAAAATAGCTGCACCATTGCAGTTGCTCCAACACTAACATTCCTTTTTAATATTTCATCTGATATAGGAACAGAGGTGATTATTTGGTACCTCTGCTTCCTCTAAGTTCACCCTAAGTTCTAAGGATGTTTGAAACAAACCTGAGTGTCTTAGACATGAAGAGTAAAAATTAATTGGAAGAAGTGAATTGTTTAAAATATTTCTGGCTGGCATTACTGGAAGAAATAGAATTTATTTCTTTTTATATAATTATGTGTTTCTTTCTCCATCTCCCCAATCAGATTCAACAAAGTCATATAAGACATAAGCAAGCACGTGATCCTGATGTCTGTGCACCCAAGGACTATGCACATGATTGTGAATGCATGCAAAAAGCCTAGCTTGTCTAACGTTTATACAGTTCATTAATTCCAAAGAACCAAAGATTTGCCTTGAGAAGAAATAATTTCATGCTATTCAGGCCTGTATTAGCTCATCTTCTCTCTCTGCCCAAATATAATTTACTTTAAAGAACGGCATCTTATCTTCAATGTATTTTTTCAGTGTGTTTATTCACTGATGTAGAAGAGATTATTTGATGAGATCTATGTATTAAGCTAAGTGCAAATGATTTGCTTACATACATCAAAGTGCAGAAAAGAGCTCTAAGCTATTTGATTGGATGCCAGTAAAACAGTTTCTTCCATAGAGTTTTAGGAGGTACAATTTCTACTGAGAATAATGTATAAAGCAATGGAACACTGAAAATTTTCTCCCAAGTGAATACAAAAGTAAAGTATTTTTTAAGAGTGCAAGGGACTGAGAAGGGGTTGCATAAGAGAGGAACTGAGTTATTTCATATAAAAACTTTAGACAAATTTATAATATAACTCTAGCGCACATTTAGGCCAGGTTGAGTTTAATCTTAAATTATTTCTAATACACAGAATAAGATGAGAGCTCATAAAACCCATTTCCTCTCTCCTGGCTGAGTGAAAATTGGCCAGTTATGATACTATCAAGCTATCATGAGTTTAGCCTTGGCTGGTTTAGCTACTGAAAAGTGGACTGGTTTTGTTCATTCGAGAGACAGCTAAGGAAGTGTACAGTTTTTAATGCAGTCACATCATGATCTCCAATGAAGGTTTCCCTGTCTTGAGTTGAATAAAGCTATGTGTTGGAGTAAAGATGCAAAGCTGTTTGGGGGGTGAGAGGAATATTGAAATCCTACATTGATGAAAGGAGATTTAATGCTAGGGATAGCATTAAGGGATTGCATAAGATATAGTGAATTGGGGGAAGAAAACAGACTTCTCAAACAGTGCCCTCTGATATCTATCCTGGGATCCACATTTGTCTGTAGTATTACTGACTAAACTAACTAAAGATTGGGAATTCAGCTGTTTTGAAAAACTAAGCGGACAAAGAATGCACTCTCTACCCATTGCAAATAAATAGTTGGGATATTTCTCTGTGCAAACAGCTGTAATTCTCCAGGTGTTTTAAGTCCAAACTTGGACTTTGACATTTGCCAGAAAAATAATCCAGGGCTGTACTATAATTTCTTAGGAACAGTAGGCTTGCCTGTTAAAAATGTTAAAGTTTTATACAGTTTATGAAAAAGGAGCAAGATTAAGGATTTTCCTAGTCACATGAAAGAATCACATGAAAGAAGTATCACATTTGCACTTTGACAAGTTTATCCAACAATCTGAACTGGCGAGGACAACAAAGCAACAAAGTTGGGAGGACAAAAGCAAACACTTTTTCAACCCCCCATTTTATAAATGCTTTGTCAAGATGCATCACTACTTTTGAAAGGCTGTGTTGCATTTACCTAAATATACTTTATCATTCTGTTGAATTTATGAATGCTGAGCAATGGGATAATGAATCATAATTATTTATGGAATATTAATTTTTAAAATTAAACTTTTTTTTGTTTAAAGATTTTTTTTGTTTAGTTTCTGAAAAGGATTATTTATAGCATTTATTGATAGATGGAAGCTGTCTTAAAGAGTTTACTGACAAAAAGCAACCTGAAAATGTTTTAAATATAACTGTTATTTACATAATGTATATTTTATTTTCTCCCAGATACATCATGCCTTTTCTTTAGAGTTTCTGTTAATTAAAGCATGGAACTATCCCAGAGATACTGAAGCCAAAGGTTGTTTCTGCAATTCAGAGTACTATAATTGTTTTTATTTTACAAAAGCCTCTCTTGTATAGTGGTCTGTAGAGATTTTTTGTGGTCTGGAAAAAAGAAAGTTGTGTTAAAGTGAAAGACAAAAAAAAAGGAAGTTGTTTTTTAAAACCAATCATGAGAAAAATAGTATGCTATTGTTCGAAGTTGTTTTTGTTTTTTTGTTCTGACTTGGGAAAAGAGAAAATGGTTTTTGTTCACAAGCAGATATTTGGATGGTCCTTTTGGCAACATTTCTGCAAACTCATGCTATCTTACTCAAAATTTAGAAATCCTAGCATTAAAGTAAGACCATAATAAATGATAGATAATGATAGATCAATAACATAATAGATTGATCAATCGAACAATTATAATATTTTGGAATTGGAAAGTATTACTATATTTTAAATGCATGCATTGCCACAATGACATTGTTTTGCACATTAAACAAATTGCATAGTCTGTATCATTTGTGCCTCATTTGACTTTAGTTTCCTCCTGAATGCCCATGGGTTTAATCCCACAACCCAGTCTTGACCTGAAAGTTGGAAGAGAATCTTTCTTCACACAGCTGTGTATACTGTTTCTTATATGTCATATATGCATTTTATGCCTGAGTAACCAGCCAATGGAAAAATTAACCATTGAATTATTAGTTAGTTTAAATTATCTGAGTGGAGTCAAATGACCATTGATATCACTATATATATCAATCTGAAGGCATATTTATTTTTACTGTATTTATTTTTATCCATTAGGCCCCAATTACTATTGCTAATAGTCTTCTCATCATTCCTGTCGCCCATCTCCTCCGACTTGTGACTGCATGACTGTAACTTTGTTGCTTGTATCCTTGCGATTTATATTGATATTGATTGTTTCCTAGTATGATTGCTTATTGTAGCATATGACTGTTGCTGGGTGTTGTGCCTTGTTATTCTTGACAAGTGTATCTTGTCTTTTTATGTACACCGAGAGCATATCCACCAAAGACAAATTCCTTGTGGGTCCAATCACACTTGGCCAATAAAGAATTCTATTCTGTTCTGTTCTGTTCTGTTCTGTTCTGTTCTGTTCTGTTCTATTCTATTCTATTCTATTCTATTCTATTCTATTCTATTCTATTCTATTCTATTCTATTCTATCCTATCCTATCCTATCCTATCCTATCCTATCCTATCCTATGCTATCCTATGCTATCCTATCCTATCCTATCCTATCCTATCCTATCCTATCCTATCCTATTCTATTCTATTCTATTCTATAATATTTATCTTTCCCTTAATGTCCCCATTTGTCTGCCTTTTCTAGTTATCTCTTAAGATTTAATCCTGAAGCTCTCCCCTCAAAAACATTTGTAAATATTTACAAATAAAAGCCATTTTTCTACATACTTCCATAAATATCTTATTACTAACTGGCAAAATATTATGTTTGTTCTGAATTACTGTATATCTAGAGAATTGCTCTACCATTTCCACAAATCTGAGTAAACATTTCTGAAATCACTAAAAATGCTCAAAATACTGCCAGCAGATAGCTACAATTTATGTTTATTTCCCATTACCCAAATATGCTGAATGTCACAGATTGTGTAATTCATCATGACAAAACTTCCTATTTCAAATTAAATATTCAAGCAGATGAAGAACATTTTTGATGTGCTCCACATCATATCTTAATTACAGAAAAATATTCCATTGGTATTTACCCAAGTGAAAGAATTAAAAACTTTATCCAAGAGATAAAGTTGGATAGAAATCAATTTTTCACAACTTTTACAAATTTTTGTAATTTTCACCACTATACTGTATGTTTTCTCCACTATAAGTCTTTACATATATGACATATATTTGTAAATATTATATTTTTATAATATAAAACATATAGATTTCTTTTTTATCAGAATACAGTGATAAAATGTTCATGGAAAATCTAATACTGTAGTCCATTGACTTGACATTCTTTCATGAAACCAGTTTGTGCTTAGTAAATTATAGAACGTAATACTTTCTATAATCTTTGTACAAGGCTAGCTGTCAAAATCCTGGCTAGAGGAAACACACACACACACATTTTTTTTTCTTTTAATGACTCTGTAATCCCTTGCATCAGGATGGAGTCAGGGTGACTGAATGGAGCTGAGTGTTTACTGGCTGAATGCCCTTCCTGACACCTATGCTGAACTCAGCAGATATTTTCTCTTTGCGCCCAGAGAGAAAAATATCTGTTGCTACCTAGGATCAAACTCACAGCCTCCTGATTATGAAGGAAGACCTCCACATCTAGGCCACCATGCTGCTCATATCTCTAACAATATAGAGCCTGAATTTTTCTTAAGTGTTTTATTCCACTCACTGAGAATTCCAACTGTCTTGCGATCTTTCATTATTTCAGTCGTATCAAATATCCCCTGCCAAGTTAGAAGTGTGGCTAAATGGGTGCATATAGTTTTGGGAAGATTTATTCCTTTTATTTTGTCTGCTCAACAATTATTTCTACATTTGCAGATAAGAAGCATTATACTTATCCAACAAATTAATTTAAGCAAAATCCAACAATTTAATTAACTGCCTGAAAATAAAATATAAAGATCAAGTTCTTTTTTTTTAAAGAAAAAAAATCCTGACTATAAATCATTCAAAAAGAATGAAGAAAAAAGAACATTATCTGTACAAAAGCTCCTGGGGAGACATGCCTTTGCCACAGACATTTCTCCCTGCCAAGTAGTAAAAATGAGGGAAATCCCAAATGGAAGAAAGTGGGAGAAATAGTCTCCTCTTTCATAAATTGTATGTATATGAAATGAACCATCCAAAGAATTAAATTATTATTTAGTGGACTGCTATGATGTTTCTTCCACACTTTGGATATATTTGTTTAAGATAGCTGACATCGGTTTCTGGATCAGAGAATTTCTTCATAGTCAAGAACAGACCAGAAACTGTACGATAAAGAAAAACTTTGCCTCCTGTTTTCTGGCAATGAGACAGATTTGATTAAATACTTTATGTTTTTTTTGCAACACTTCAAAGCAGGGCAAGAATTTTTTTCCCCCCAGCATATCGCAGAGTAGTTGGCAGCCCGAATAAATGCAGAATGTCTTATTCAGATAATTTAGAGAATTAAATCACCACAGGATTTGGGTTATCTTGTTTCTACTTCATGAGGTACATCCAAAAAATCTCCATGCTCCAAATTGAACATATTAGTGATCTCCAATATAAGGTAAACTCAGTATCAATAGTTTTTAGGAACACAACTTATCTTGAATCTTGGCAGCTAATCGGTTCTTTTTTTAAAATTATAAAACTGTCCTCCAAGTGTTTCAATCTCTTTTTTCATGTGATTCATGATCTTGCTTCAATATCTAAAGTCACCTCCCCAAATTCCAAAGAAGGCAGAATTGTTTGGTTAACATTTGGCCTAATTTTTTAAGTGTTTTTAAGTGTTTTGTTTATTGTTTTTAATTAATGGGGCCAAATTTATATATATATATTTTAACTGTATTTTAATATTTGTACTTGATGTTTTTACTTGGCTGTTCACCGCCCTGAGTCCTCAGGGAGAAGGGCGGTATACAAATTCAAAATAAAATAAAATAAAATAAAATAAAACATTTCTGCTATTTTTGGCCCACCATCCAATATATTTTTCTCAACAATTCACAGAAGTAGAGGGAAAGAAATTGCAACTCAGCGCATACTGTAGCTGAGTTTCTTACTGGAAATTGGTTGCATTTTCAACCTGGCCAAAATAAATTGCCTATTCTTGACCAAATCAGTTTAATTCCCCTTTAGCCCTGTTTTAGAGGTATCAGATATGGGCTCCAGAAATCTGTCTGGTCACTAAAAGGAAGCACAGAAACATAGTATACCAATTATTTTCTGCCATCTAGTTGTTACCTGATTTTTTTTTAGCAGCCCAGATCGGATACCTTACTCTGTTCCCATCATATTCGTGACTCATACATTTGCTCTTCCAGATAATAATCAAGCACAGCCAGAATATGATTGGAAATAGCTGGATCTATGTGAGAGCTATTTTTAGTTTTACAGAAGTTCTAGCCATCATAGCAGGCTTTTACTATCTTGCCAATTTTTCTCCTCTCATTTTTTTTTCTAAACAGAGCAAAAAAAGGAAGGAAGGAACCATCACAGATAGGTAATTTTGGGGGTGGGGAAAAGTATAAGAAAACTGAAACAACCATAGAACCAAAGTACCTTGGCATAAGTAAATATGTTAGTTATCTCCACCAGTTTTCACAACACACTGACTAGTAGGAGTTAAATTAATGCTAGGAAAACCTGGGACTACCTAGATCTAAATTGAATCCTCATGGTGTTAATAGACTGGATCAGTTAACTTCTTTTTGGCATTCTCAAAACATATAGCCATCCTCATTGAACCAGGGGAACAAAACTCTTGTGTGTTTCCATTTTTATTTTATAACAATACTGCTATTAATCTGAAACATCAGGTTTATGGTCTGTGGAAATAAAAAAATAAGGAGATTTTTATTATTATTATAATATTTCTCCATTGGGCTCAAGAAAGCAGTTAGAGTTATAATTGAATACCTTGACAGAATAGGCTAGTTATCAATTTCCAAAACAAAAACAAAAAAGATATTTACTAAAAAAAAAAAACCTGCAAGAGAAGTAAAAGAGCCCCACTTCTCCTAAATAGGGGTAATATTACAATCTATGGAGATTTGAAATTTGAACACTACCTTCAGCACATTAAAATCTCCAAAGTCTATTAGGATACCATCATTCACTCTTTTTATCTCTTTTCTTGAAGCCATTTTTTTTTGGCTCAAATTCATTTAGCATCTACTTTGGAATTTACACAAAGAAAAGAAATATACAAATGAAATCATTAAGGTCTATTCCAGTTGACCTTAGCAGTGTCCTAGAATGAACAGCAGGGTTGACATTGTACTGCCTTTCCATTATTTGAGGGGTTGTCACAAAAAGAGGGTTCTCCAAAGTATCAGAGTACAAGACAAAAAGTTATGGATGAAAAATTATCAAAAAGAGATCTAGCCTGTAACTAAGAAGAAATTTCTTGACAGTGAAAACAATTAATCAATGGAATGGATTGCCTTCAGAAGTTGTAGGGACTCAATCACCGGAGGTTTTTAAGAAGAGAATGGACAGCCATTGAGCATTGGGTTGGACTAGATGATCGCAAGGTCCCTCCCAATTCTGTATATCAATGCATCAGATTCAAGATTGGGACACCTAAAATCAAAGCGAGAACTTGGAGGAAACTGGGAGAATATATGCTCTTTTGTACTGTATTTCATTCTTCAAAGAACTCTTTAGTTATACTTTGTCTCTTCTGTTAGGGAAAATGGTTGAGCTCTTTATTAAATTCCTTTTTTATGACACAAAGTATTCTATTACGTGCATGGTAACCAATTCTCTGTAGGTACAGTGAAAATGAGGCAATAGATGATGCAAAGATGACTAACCATTCTTCTGTAAATTTTCTGATAGCTTATTATAAATACTTTCTCTGCATGTTAATAATAATAATTGAAACACAGGAGGACTGAATTAGATCACTCATTTTTATAACATAGAGTATTTCATAACATATAGTATTGACAAAAGGTTATACAACATACTGAACTACTCTTAGCTGGACCCATGGTTTGTTAACACAACTGAATGATTGTGTTCATATGTATAATACCTAGTTGATAAAAAACAAATATTTGGCCCCTCCTTAGGATAGGTTGCACAGAAACAAAAAGATGATACATTTATAGATATATAATCCCTGTTTTAAAAGAGTTAACCAGTTATTATTATACCAACAGATTCAGACCATAATAATGCTTACCAAGCTAATTAATTCAAATTGGTATGCAGAAGAATCAGTAGAACAAAACCTAGCCATATTTTTTCGGAAATTACAACAATCTGATTAAAGAACAAGAAATATGTGCATTCCTTATAAATTATATAAATTACAACTTGCTCAAGTGGATTTTCATTAATCCATTAATTTGTCATTTGTGCGTGTATAGTCTTTTAACAAAGATCACGGCCTTTTTTCTTTTGGAAGCTAATATTCAATAATTCCCCACTGAAATAGATTGAGAGAGCATTCTTCTTAAACCAATTGGGGTCATGGAAAGTATCACTGCATCAACCTCAAATAATAGTACTGAGAGGTGTCACACATCATGTTAAGCCCAAATTAAGCAAACCACATTATGACTTTGTGTGATGAATGACTCCATTTATTGTAAAGTTTCTATGGTTTCTTTTTTCCTTCCCATTACTTTCTTCAAATGTCAAGCTTCAGTAGTTGCTATAAAGAGGAAATTGAAAGGAAATAATAGGTAGGAAAATCTGTATTTTCCCAAAGTCTCTGATACTGAATTTCATTTGATCCAAACATCTACCTATAAAGGGTTTCTTAAAGATTTCTTGTCTTCAAATTGTGTAATTCATATTTTATTGTCTTTTGTAAGCATATTTTATTTTTAAAATCATTGATAAAAATGCCTATATGCATTCAATATATTCAAAGGAAGAATGTCATTTTGAACACATCAAATTTTTCTATAAAAGCACTTTGAAATTAAATTTAAGAAAGACATTATAATCAAATACATTTCCAGAAAGATACATAAATCTATGTGTTCTAGTTAAATTTGCTGTAAAATACAAGTTCCATTTTCCTTAGAATCAAAGCAGCCCTGCTAAATGAATGGAACAGTACTGATTTTTAGTTGGTTTGAGATATCCCATTCTCTTAGGTATCTTTTTGCTAAATCTAAGGGTCTAGTTTATCTTCTGTCTGGTTTATAGTTTGTTTGTGCTTGATGAGGCACTTTATTAGTTCTCTGAAGTTACAATTAGGTTTAAACTTCAAGCATTTTTAAGCATTGCTAGGATGTCCTGAAAGCAGATAGGTATCTTTCAAATAATTTAATTATATGATTTAGTTCAGTTTCATTTGTTTTCTTCAGAAAAGAACGATTCTGAACTATGAAATGTTGACCATTTTTATATTCCAAATTATTTTGGGTGCACTTATTTCTATTAAGCAATATTAATTGTGCAAAGCAACCAACACATTTTGTAACATTCAAACAGGCAGCAAAAAAAAAAATGTTTTCATGATTAGTTCAAACATTAAAATGCATGGTGAATATCAAATTGCTTTGAGTTTCTTAAAAAATCAATTTCATGTGCAAACTAGACATCAATAGCTAAACTAATTCTACAGATTTGTTTTTAGCCAAATTGAAAATTGATTTATGTAATTTAAAATATTAATTCCATCCTTTTAGGAAAAATAACGTATCAGAAGGATTAAGAGCTTTTCATTCCCTTGCTTTCTCTATAATCACACTGGGAGCTACAACTGCTAATAAAGATCAGAATCTGGCTCAACTTTTCTGACTCTCAGAAAAAGATTGTTTTATTATAACTTTAAACTCAGACTAAATTACATTTTAGTGGGTTGATTTATCCAGCCTTATCATAAGGGCTTAGTACTGCATGTACTTTGGAGCATTCTACCACCTAGTATAGAGTAAAGTAATCTTGGAAGTACAAATCATAATGTAAATATTGTGCTTGTGACTATAAAGCAATGTGAAATGTATACTCCAAGTTTGAAGATTTTCTGTCCTTGAAATTCTTAAAGAAATAAATGTATGTACTTAACCACTTGATATTTGCAGGTAAACAGTTGAGTCGGATACCTCTAATGCCTGTAAATAGGAAAAACCATTGGCAATTATATCCCTCTGCTACCAGTTTTTCTCTTGCTTTTATTTTGTATTCCCCCTGGCAAAATTCTAGTATCGCATGATAGGTTAGCCACTTAGGCAGTGGTGGGATTCAAATAATTTAACAACCGGTTCTCTGCCCTAATTATTTCTTCCAACAACCAGTTCACCAAACTGCTCAGAAAGTTTACAACCGGTTCTCCTGAAGTGATGCGAACTGGCTGAATCCCACCACTGCGCTTAGGTTTGCCTGTTATTTCTTATCTATAAAATACTTGTTCTGACCTGGCTCCCAAACATGTACAAACCCTCTGTAGTTCAATGATCAATGATTCCTTTATTAGGAGTGCCAGCAGTCCTGGCAAAAAATATCTCTGTCACACACACACACACCAGGCTAATAAGTCTGTCCAGCAGGGAGATAAATAGTTGTCTGCCGCACCTATTCATCTCTCCCCGCTGTCTTTTATCCCCAGAGGGTGGGGCTTTGCTAGCAGCGATGGTTCTTCCATCTCAAGGATCTCATAGAAATCTCATAGATTTCCACTGCTCTCCTCTCCTCTGCTTTCTGCACATTTGCACGTCAGGCACTGAACCCAGCTGTTCCTCCTCTTCCTCATCAGCCACCTCCAGACCTGAAGGCTGTTGAGTCTCCATCTGATGGACTACCCAGCCTCTGCCTTTATCTCTATCTCTGTCTCTATCTCTATCTCTATCTCTATCTCTATCTCTATCTCTATCTCTATCTCTATCTCTATCTCTATCATCTCTATCTCTATCTCTATCTCTATCTCTATCTCTATCTCTATCTCTATCTCTATCTCTGACAGCTCCATCCCCTCTTCCCTTCGGAGCTCTCAGGTTGCTTTGATACTGGCCTAACTCCCACGCCGCCTCCTCATCTGATTCGGCTGCTGGATGTGCCGGCTACCAACAGACCACAATACTTCTAGTGCTGAAAACTACCAAGGGGTTTTTGGGCTCAGCCTGGGTTTTATCTATTTCATAATCTCAATATAGCACATCTAACATAATGATTTTTAAAATCCATATCAACCTTATGTTATCGTACTGCAAATATCCATGCCATCCAAATACCAGATTGTGTCCTTCTAACTCCAAGAACCTTCTTTTTCTCAGTAGCACTCTTCCATCCATTCAAACTGCAAGTTATAAATAGAATTTCAGCTCAAATAGACACAATCCCCCTTTTTCCTTTTGTCTTGTAACACCTTATATTTAATTCCTGTTTCTTACCTTGCTACACAAATTTAGATCTATCTTTCTACTGTTTAAATGATGCATCATTTGTCAAAACATGTATTCTCTTAAACAAAAACACCACTCTAGACAAGACATTCATTTTTACCACAGAAATTCTCCCAGCAATGACAATTGCAGTTTTTCCATCTTAACACATTTTTAAAAAGTTCATTCTGTGTCTTAACATGTTATTTTAAAATAACATACCATTCATATTTGTCATACTGTTACTCAGATAATTTTACCTTCTTCTCAATCTTAAAAATCTGTTTTACTCATTAATTCTGCTTGATGTTTTATTTTCATGTTTTTGGTTAATATCTTGATTTACTGTTGTAATTTTGAAGCCCGCTTCATGCATCAAATTCATTAATTTGACCATTAATGTTTCAATTCCTTTAGAGGTTCTTTTAAAACCAACACCAAGTCATCTACAAAAGCCCTTAACTTTAAAGATTTTTTTTTTTAATTATATCTTGTCCCTCTTTAGGTATTAATACTATATTGGCCTGTTTCCAAATCTCTGGCATTTTTGTTCCCTGTAGAATAAATTCATTCTGTTTTTTAAAGGTTGTAAAAGTTCATCCACAAAACATTTATAATAAGAATCTGATAATCCATCTGGTCCAAGTACCTTCCCGGTTTAATCTTTGATAATGTTTCAGAAATTTACCTTATTGTTATGGGTCTGTTCATAATCTCTTTATTTCTCTGCACTCCTCAGTAAATTTTGTTTATTTAAATATGCATCTATTTTATCCAGAACAATATCACTTCCTTTGTACAAGATGGAATAATGTTGATGAAATGCTTTTTGTATAGCTATGTGATCCATTAATACAGTGTCTCCCTCTTGTAATTTCCTTGTATTGTTTTCTTTTCCTTTTCTTTTTGTAATTTATATGCTAACCAATTCCCTGGTTTGTTTGCAAACTCTTTTTTTTTTTTTGCTTCACATAGCTTTGTTTTTATTTCCATTTCTCTTACTGTTAACATAGATAACTCATTCTAAAAGCTTAATTTGTTGAGAAAAACTATTTTCTCTTGAAATTTCTTTAGTTCATCTTCTTTTCTCTTCATTTTATCCAAAATAGCATGTAATTTCTCTTGACTCTTTTTAGTTCATTATTATATTGTATAAAATAACCTCTGATGGAAGTTTTTTTCGCTTCCTAAAATATTCTTAAATCACCTTTACCTAAACTATTTTCAAAAATTCTTTTAATTTCTTTTATAATCCTCCATTGTTGCTTCTTTCTGTAGCAACAATTCATTTAGTCTTCATCTAAAAGAGCTAGATTTCCTTTTATAAATCAAACTCACAGGATTATGAACAAAAAAAAAGTCTTTGGTAATATCTTTACTTTAAAAATCTTAGTAGCAAAATTTGTTGAAAGCCAAATAATATCTGTTCTTTACAATGTGAAATTTGTTATCTAGAAAACACATTGTTTGGGGGAAACTGCATTAAGTGAGTTTGTAGCATGACTAGTAGATTGCATTATGGCTTGGAGGGTAGCTTATACTTAACTCATATTTTAATTTATGCCATAAACTACTACCCAAGTAAACTTCCAACATATGACTAACTAGCCAATAGTAAAATCCAATCTGATAATGGATCCTCATATGAAGAATATAATTGCAAAAAAATCAAACCTATGCATAATAATTGCTTCTTTGACCTTCCTTTGTCTTGCTGTGGTCACACAAACTCATGCTGACTCCATGTTTATAATTATAATCACTTTTAGATTTCAGTTAATGATAAACTGTGAAAGATACTGCCCTTAACTTTTGCTTATTGGCTACTGATAGGCCCCCAGTTGTCTTGTATTGGAAATAAAATGATAAATAAAATAAGACGATTATGAGATAGCTGTTACATTTTGAACTTTGGTTTGTTTGTGGCTTTATGTTCTTATGAACTGGTTGTGCCTTGGTCAATAAGGGAAGTGCTGTTATTATTCCTTCTACTAACTTAGTTCACAGAAGTTTCAGGCAATCTGTTAACTATAACTTTCTTTTGTCAAGAACTTCAGTTTGATTTTTCATCTTCATACTCCTTTCATTGTCTCTTAATCTCAGTAGTGACCTCACATTCTCCAAGTAAATGTCAAATCATAATAACTTCTCCACTTTGTTCTAAAAAACGTGATCAAGCTTCCCTTTTTGGAAAAATCTCATTAGTGAGAGTACATCTCTTTTTAATTGCTCCACTGAACCCTTTATGCCCTCTAGGGATATCTTCACATCCAGTGCTCACTGCATTGTCATGTTGATAGGTTTCACTTGTGACTCATCTGAAGTCTGTTTGCAATAGACCTTTCCCAGATAAGTTAAACCACATTTAAAAAAAACCAATTTATTTCACAGCGTTATTTTCTTGTTACCAGAAAGCACCCCAGTCTCTATGGACATAAATATCTTTAGTTAAGCCTCCCTTGTGCAGAAATATGCAACTGCTAGTGTGTCTTTTTTTTTTGATAAAGACTATTTAAAGACTATTTTTGTCAGATAGATGGCATGTTACTATTGGAAGATTTACAAATGAACAAGCTAGATAGCTAAATAATAGAAATCCTGAGTATTATGTTTTATTGCTGTCTCCTCCACCTTGTTGAGGAGAACAGGCTATAATTGACTAACACCTACTACAATGGTTGATTTTGACAAATGAGATTAGGGCAAAATTGTTATGCATTGATTTGCAATGTGATTGACTTTACTGAACCTAATTATAATTTGATGGTTTATTACGTGACTATTATTTGTTCCCGTTATGTATTATTGCCTCAATATAATTTAATTATTACATTGTTTTTATACATTGTAGATTAATTATTCTTGTTGAATTTCTGTTTTATTTCAGGATTGTTGATGTAATTTGCCTGTATTTGGCATTCAGTAAAATTAACAGTGACATTAATGTAGACTTTTGTAACTGTTGACTTTTTTCTAGGGAAACTACCTAAAATTATAACTAAGGGTTGCTTAAGAGACAGTCTTGGCTATGTATTAACTGTAAGAAACTGCTGGATAACTTAGTGGGACTAAGGAAATATTAGAGGTTTCTGGGACGAGTTGATAAAGCATAAACAGAGAGGAGCAGAATGGGGTGATTGAAATGAGATCTGTCTATAAGAACTGTAAGTAATAAATATTTATTGCACAAAGGCAGCAAATGGCTGGTAAAACTATCTGAGTACATGAAAGGACAATGCCAAGAAATACAAATCATGCAGAATCCTCCTTCCTTTTTCTCACTTTAAGGAGATTTTTTTAAAAAAATCACCTTAGTCCCTCTGGTCTTCTTTTTCCAACATAGTAGAAAGTTAATTCTAGCTCTATAAAAGTGATGGATGTCATCCTATATTCACAGACTTAAGTGCATTCAAGATACACAATACAGGTTAATTTATAGAAATTCAACTGCTCCAGACACTAATGCTCAAAACTTGGGAAAATCTGTTTTATAGTATGGGATACTTCTGTTAGTATAACTATTTAAGTATAAAATAAAGTCCAACCCTAACTTTGTAAAGAAATCCTAGAGTAAAAATAGCTCAGAAAAACCATTACATCATTATTTCTTTTATGCTTTCTTAACAGAATGATTCTAGAACAGAAATAATTAGAGAACATTATTTCAAGACTGAATCTAGGTTGGTTGCCTTCATTTGTGAGAGAACATTATTATTATTAGAACTTTAACCTTATCTTTTCACCAACCTTTTTGACAGCCTAAGAAAATGCCAAATATTCAGACTGATTTTAAATAATATACATTTGCAAAAATATATAGTATTTAAAGTTGGGAACATTGATTCATATTGGTGATGAGTAAAACGTACACGTCTGGAACAGCTGGGGATTCAATGATGTTTAAGACCTTGAAGCACTCTTATACAGTGAAGCATCAACTAAAATTGTATGCATGAGTATAATGAAATGCAAAAAAAAAATGTCATCTGTGAGAAAGGTAGTTATACAGTATATCTAGGCAGCTTCAAGCTATTCAATCCACAAAGAAAGATGATAACTAACAGTTCATGCATCTTAATGTCTGAAATGTGGAATCTTGAACTAAAAATTTGGGCAACAAAAGAGGGAGCATACTTGGACCTACTGGTTTATTTCTTATAGAAATCCATTACAGGCTGAGAAATTCTCAGAGGTAAAGTCCAAATGCCTTAAATTTCCAAGGTTGAGAAATACTGGACTAGATTATTTATTATTGCTAAGATAATTTAATGGACATATCCATGAAATGATTAGCAGTTGACAGTGACTGTCATTTGAATTAGGATTTTTTTGTGAGTATTTCATTGGAATGAATGCTTCTATGTACAATTTTGTGTGCAAGCAATTCTCCTTAACAATGCATTTTTGTATGCTATTTTCACAAAAGATAGGGTTTATTATTTGTTCTCAATATGTAGGTTTTATAATACATTTTTAAAAAATAGATTAACAGCATTGTAAATTTTGGAAAAACATACTTTTCAAAGAATAATGAAGTTTTAGTTTGCATTCTGAACAGATGTTTCCTTTGTAATCTTATGTTTTGCAAGATGATGATTGGGACAATAAGTGATGTTTTTGCTTTATTTATTAGACTACCAGAATCTCCATCTGAAAACAATCTCTGGATTGGAGATGCTCTTGTAATACCTTGGAGGAAATCAAGCAAGTTGGACGAGAAACTACAAACTATAGTACTATTCTGACTTGATAGAAAAGACTTTTTCACTACAAGATGTTCCTAATTATGGCTATCCAAAGGAGAGAGAAAGAGTGGCAGAAATAGATAACACTTTAATTTCTTCATCAATGATTTGCAAAACAGACCATTATAGAAAACATGTAAACAATGGATGGTGTGCCTTCACGTTTTCCATTCTAATTTCAGGAATAGATGGCTGACACACCCCTACAAGGACCTTTAGCAGTAGATTCTGTTATATTGGATTACAAGACCCCAGGGAAGCACGGAGGGAAACCACCTTCAGCTATTTGATTTATTTAGTTTACCCTATTCATCATCTTCATTTTAAAGGACAGCTTCCAGATTGTTATTGGCTGTTGCAGTATTCAGTGACCCTACTATGATTACATGAAGAAAAATGATATAATCAACTTCCGCTTTGACTTGTTTTCAGTCTGGTAGCTAAAACCAAGCCCCGTAGTGTTAATCATAACATTTATTTATTTTTTTAATAATCATCTGCTTTGGTTGCATCAGAGTCAGCAGTACTCAGGCAATAAATAATTAAATGAGAGAAAATAAGTGATAGGAAAGGAAGTTACTATTGATTTTCATGGGTATGACTAAATTCCCTCCTGTACTTAATTTTTCCTCTGATAATAAAGCAGACACGGTGCTTTTCTTCTAATTTCCTTTGAATGGAAATGACTTCATCAAGATATTTCAGATTAAATCAAGCCCTTCTCTTCTCAATTTACCCATGAGATTTGTTTAATCACTGGAGCATTCGTCTGCTTAGAGAGCAACGGAAAAGGCAAAAATGTATGCTCTTTCCAGATGGTGTTTAATTTGAGTAGAAATAAAGGGCTCCTATTTATATTACTGCAACCTCTGCTGGAGTCGATCAAAGTACAGAATCTCAAAAACCGTAGACTATTCTTGGTGACTTAATCACAACTAGCTTGGAAGCTGGAATTGGCTATTTCTTTTTATTTATTCTTCATGCACACTCTGTTTCTTTCCTTACCTACCTTTTAAAAACAAATGAACAAGATTTTGTTCCTTTCAACCATGTGCCAAATATTCAAAATGGGATGGGACACCATTGTAATTCTTCTCAAGTGCAGATAATTGAGTATGGTCTGTCAGTTCACAACTTTTTAATTATCACTTTAGGCACAGAGTGGGCAGCTTTTGTAAATGAGCTAAATTTTCACAACGAACTTTCATAAATGAGCTAAATATTCACAGCAAACTTTGAGCACAGCAACATTCCACTCTTTTCCTTTTTTTAAAAAAAAAATGAATTTATAATGTCAAACTTTTTGTTTGACATTTTGACTCCTCTTTCTAACCTCAGACTCACTATTGTATAATGCAATGTTCCCAATACTGTGTATGCCATAAATATGACTATATCCTTAATTTTAAAAAAAATTTAATATTAAAAAATATTAAATATTTTAAAATTTATATATTTTTTAAAAGGTTGCTGACTAGCAAAAAAGTTTAATAGAGCTAAGAGAATAATTCTTTTATGATAATCTTGTAAATTATAGTGTATTTTCTTTTTTTTTATTATTATTATAGTGTATTTTCTTAAAGCTACATTTAAGAAAGACTGTTTCACAAATTATTTTTACATAACAATGATCTGTTTAAAATTAGAAAGTGGGAAATATCTTTTACAGCTGACCTGGCATTTTTATCTGTATTATTACTCTCAAAAATCAACTCTTCTACTTCAAGCAACAGCCTACTTTCTATATTCTTGTCCTGGCTCAGAACAGACTCAGTTTTTTCCTTCTAATACAATATGTCTTTGAGAAGTTTACTTATGGATTAAAATTAAAATGCCTTGACTTGTTATTACTGTCAAAAAGACTAGAGTGAAGATTGTTTTTTTTTAAACGATATGCATACTGTACATATTGATTTTATTTGATCTCTGTGTTTAATATTATTCCTTGTAGTTAATAGTATAGTCTTGAACACAATACCCATTGAATTCAAATAGTGAGAATTGCCAGGGAATTGGTAAGTATAACTTTTAAAATGTTGTCTGTGTGCTAAACAACTCTAAACAACTGAGGTTTTTTTCTTCCCTTTTGGTATAAATATTTGTCAAAACTGCAGGAAGTGACTTCGTGAATTTATAAAGCATAATTAATATGAGCTCCAGTATTTCATGAAGAATATATAAAAACACTTAAACAAAATTAAACAAAATATCTTAGCAATTATAAGTGTGGCATTCTAAACTTGTTACTATGTTTTGAAGTATGCATTAAAACAGGACAGTTTTGTGGAGCCTGAGCTTTACACTGCTTGAAGTGTGTGTAATAAGTAACTAAGTCAGTATAGTTTAAAATGCTTTTCATCCTTATTCATTACCTTGAATAGGTGATATTTCTTGAGACCCATTGAAACAGACAAGTGACTTCAGCACAGATAGCATTTGAAGGACTGGGCAATGGATTCACAGGACAGAAAGAGAAGTTGAGTTTTCCATTGTCTACAGTGTGATATACAGTGAATAACTCTATTCAGAGTTTCTGGGCTCTGTTTCAATTTACACTGCTCATTAATGTTAAAAGTGTTTAACAGGATGCCCTAGAAAGATTTATGATATCACTTGCCAACTGAGTTTTTCTGCTTTCTACTTATCAAAAAAAAAAAAAAAAAGGTTAGCACCTTTTTTTTGCACATGGATAAACATGTGGAAAGACATCCCACATCAAAAAAAGCAGTACTCAGAATCCATCAAGATATATCTTTCCAGGATATTTGACTTGTGACCTGACAGTGGCCATTTTTCACCAAAAGGGCTTCAAAGAGAGATGCCATTGTAAAACTGCTAAGTGGAATTTACTGGCAAGTTTGATTACATTTGTTTAGTTCTTCATCAAGTCTAAGCCAACTTTTTTCCACTACAGATGGGAAATTAGCATAGCAACACAAGTACAGCAGAGCTATTAAGACCATCACCAATTACTGCTATTGTGAATGGCCAGTAAGCTTCTTTTGTTTATAGATGTTAGTTACCTTTGCAGATATTTATTTCTGCAGCTGTCTTTGGTTGTTGCTTTAGCTGCTGCAGAATTCTTTTAGGTTACATTTTCATTGTGATTTTCATTCATTTTTGCATATATTTTGTAAAAAAGAAGGGCCATATCATTATTAAAATAGATAATAATATAATCAATATAGATCTGTGCATTTAAGAGTCTCATAACTTGGCTTCTTTTTCCACATCATTGTTTTTGATTCCTATCCCCTTTGTGCCTGAATATTTATGTATCAATACCAAAAAATAATCTTTCATGCATTTGATGAAGCTGGCATGCAGGTCCTTAAAAACTATGGAAAAGTACTTAATATACCACAACATTTTTTGTGTCCATTTGCACAAATGGCATTTGCAGTCTAGATCCTTATCCTACCTAGCTGATGAAAAGTGCTATGTTAATAAAAAGTGCTATTTGGGTAAGCTAATGGAGAAAAATATTTTTTTCTAGCATTTTTAGGAATCTGGTCATGCAAATCCTGTTTGAACAGATTTATTTATTCCATCAGGTAATGTACCCACATTGTGCTTGTGTCTCTGTTGTTATAGAAATAAAAATCAGCACCGATGTTTAAAATCTTTTTACTTAAAGAAAAGTAGGCATAACTTTCAAAAGTCAGGAGGGGTAAAAAGAAAAAAAGGAAGATTTTATTTATTTATTTATTTATCATATTTCTATGCCACCCACTCTCCGAGGACTCTGGGCGGCTTACAACAATCGACAGTATACTAAATAGCATATTGCCCCCAACAATCTGGGTCCTCAATTTGTAATATAATTGTGCACAATATGAGTACTTATGAAAAATTGTCACTCAATCAATATGCAATAGGGTCTCCCACACATCACAACTTTATTTCTTAAAGGCTAAAGCAATAAGCATATTTACCATAATGAAACAATTGTTGGAAAAATGAACCTTGAAAGCTTTTTATTTGAATACTTATAAGCTTTCTGCATTTGAAAAGATAACTGTCTCTTCTGTTGGAACAGCATTAACTACCTGTTAATATTTATGTTCTTGGAATAAGCAGGTCTTTATGACCTGGCTCCAGGAAGCAGATGGAACAGGTCACTCAGAATCATTGTTACAAATAAACTGCCTTTATGAAAGCGTGGACAAAAATGAATAAAATATATTAGTAAGATGAAACCTCACACATTTTTATCACAACTTCTTGATTGCCTTTTATTTTTCCTTGTTAAAGTTTTATGTTAACTTTAATATGATATGTTACTTATATATACTGATAAAACAATGTTTCTTTTAGTTGTCTAACCATGTTTAAGGTGGACAACACTATTTCTTTATATCTTGCCACGTTGATGAAGATATATCTGAGTGGCATCAGCTTAGAGAAGATTTCAATAGGCACCACATGTATCCATTATATTTTCATATAGAATTGTGAACAGTCAGAGGTTAGAGCTGAAAAGAGAAGCAATCATCCAATCTTAGCAATAGAAAGATTAGATTTCAAACCGTATCACACATTCCTTACTGCCTTTGAAGGCTGTCCAGAAGTCTGTTACATATTTCCATAAAATATGATAGTGTGGTTAATAAATGAGGCCAGACTTAAAAAGCATATATCCTGACATGGGCCACAAAGGGTGCTGAATCCAAGCCTCTGCACAAAGCCGGAATCCAATCAAAAGGATCCCCCCCCCCAAGGTATTTAGCTTCTGCTTGAATGCAGTCAGTAAAGTGCCCATCACTTTCCTAAATAATGGATTCCACTGTTAAACTATTCTTAGGAATGTTTTTTTTAAATATTTAACAAGGCAATTAACATTTATTATCATAATTAGGCAATTCTTACATGTTCTCTACTTTGAGATAATAGAAATATCCTGCTTGGTAGTCGTATAGACTGGTCTGCAGTTAATTGTATCTTGTTTTTCTTCCTTTTTTGAAAATAGTTACTTTACCCATTTCCCAATACTAGTATTTCCCAATACTACGTTTATTTAATATTTATAAAACCTTTTATTCCATTTCAAAACAAATCCAACTGAAAATTAGTCTAAACTAATGGATTATTTCAGATAATCTATGTATTGCAAGACTATTTAAAATAATCAATTTAAACAAGATCAGCAAATTTCTTCTCCCCTCTTGGATATAATGAGTTCTGGGTCGATACAGATAGTCCTCAATTTATGATCACAATTGAGCCCAAAACTTCTGTTGCTAAGCAAGACATTTGTTAAGTGAGTTTTGCCCCACTTTACAACCTTTCTTGCCATAGATCACTGCAGTTGTTAAATTAGTCACAAGGTTGTTAAGTGAATCTGGCTTTCCCATTAACTTTGTTCGTCAGAAGGTCACAAATGGTGATCACTTGATCCTGGAACATTGCAACCCATTGCAACGTCATAAATATGAGTCAGTTGCCAAGCATTTAAATTTTGATCGTGTGTCCATGGGGATGCTGCAATGGTTGTAAGTGTGAAAAACATTTTTCAGTACTGTTGTAACTTTCAGTCATTTTTTTCTGTGTTGCTGTAACTTCAAACGGTCACTAGACAAATTATTATAAATTGAGGACTACCTGTAGATTTCTCCTGACTATGTCTTTATTAAGCTTAAACTACAATAAATCTTCTTCAGCCTACTATTCACAGTTGTCTACTAGAGCATATGCCTTCTTTGGAAAGCAAGCTAAAATTGTACTAAATTAGTTTTGTCTTCCCTTTACCCCATCCCAGATACGCATTTGCTATTCAATTTATTTGGCCTTTTAATATAGATGAATATGAATAAGTAATTGTCATTGTCTTTAATGTCCTTCACTAAATTCATGTCATTCTAAATTTTATCTTGCCTGGCATCAACTCTATAATTCTGGCCTACCTCTGTATATTGGGATTTTTTGGGGGTGGGGGGTGGATAGTGATCTAGCCCTTTTGCTTCCTCCAAAATACACGAATATAATGTCTTTGCTAAGTTTTTCATGCAGCCTCTTTCATTTGTCTTTCTGTCTTCTTCCCCATGTCTCTTGTTGATATTATCCATAACTGGACTTTTTACATGAACCATTACTGTCTTGAGCGAATTTTCACATTAACTTCTGGTCACCAATCCTACGCAATAGCATTCTGGATTTGCCAAAACTTTCTTTCTTGAGTTCTAAAATACACATATGAGTATTTTCAGCTTTGGTTTGCATAAAATCAAGAATGTCAACATTAAATGCACATTTTCCTCCCAAAGTTCATACTTATTTTATATGTGTATGAAATCTTCCCTATTGGTAAGGACAAGGAGAACAAATCCCTTTCTGTCTACCTTTTTTTTTTAATGGAAGCTAGCTTTAAGGCATCAAAAAAAAATTGGACAACCTATGCTTAATATGTGGATGACATTTCACAAATACTGTAAGCATAACCTGTCAAAGAGCTTTGATGAAATATTGTAATGATATCTGAAGAGTGGATGATATGAATTAGTAATTGCCAGTACTAAACAGTGATGTTGGTATATCATGTTTACCATTGTTAATATTAATTGCTAATTGTTAATTGATCATTAATCAACCATTAATGGTTAGTTGTATTGGGAAAGCCAAAGATTTCATGCAAAATGTGCCTTCAAATTTGTTGGAAATAGATATGGATATAGATAACCCTACAATATATTTGAGACAAGTTCAAAATAGTTAGGCAAACAATGGAATGACATAGCATTGCCAACCCTCATGAAGATTTGGGAATTCCTTTTCATCTTAAGATCTTACACTGCTGTGATTTAAAACCTATAAGTATCTGACTTATTACACATAATTATTCCTTGAGATGCTAGAGGGATTATCATTGAAAAGAGACTATATTTCATCTTTAATAAGAATGCAATAAATCTCAAGTTTTTATAGGGAGATGTTTAATGAAATAAGATCAATAAACAAATAAGGGAACTGAATACTTATCAAATTTGGCTTCTTACATACATTCAGTGGAGAACAATTAAGAAGAAATAAATTTATTATTTACCAACTTTTAGCAACTTTTAGCAAGTCAATCACTGCACAGCAATGGAAATATCTGAATAATCCAGATCATTCCTTTCTTTATAAGATAACTTATGTGTGCTTCTTCCTATTTGATTTCATTCACTGGGTTTGTTAATGTTTCCAACAATTCCTCCTTGCATTCTGTGTAGTATTGAGCCACCTTGGAACTGGTCCCTTCCCAAGTTTGATTTGATTTAGTACCTCTTTTGTTTCTTGGTTTACTTAATATTTGTCTATGTTGGTCATTAAATTCTTTAAGGACACAATTTTGGCTGTATGACCACTTCCTTGAGATTAGCCATGGAATATAGTTCCTTGAAAAATGCTGCCAGTTCTTCTATTTCTTATCTTGTACGTTACAGTTCAGTCACTTCCTTTGTAGCTGATATGTCTGTGTTTCTTCTCTTTTTTTAGTCTGATATCCTAGGAATGTATCTGTTATTTGCATGTCCAATATTCTTTTCTTTAGCAAATTTTATTTTCTTTTATAATTTTTCCATTTCCAATAAAAAAGAATGTTGAACATGCAAATAAGCAAATACATATGTAGGATATCATTCTAGATAACAAGCAATTGTTGCTTCACTTTTCATCTGTCATCTTATTTTCTCAGTTGTCTTTTGGGATTAGTTCTGTTCATTTGTTCTAATTTTCTTATTTTGGCATGTCACTGTTCTTTCCATTTATTATATTCTACCTTTTGTTTTGCTTCTAGATTAATAAAAAGATTCTTTATACTTTCTGTATGTGTTTCTCAAATGATGGCATCAGAGATTTATTTACAAGTATTTTATTTATTTACTTATTTATTTATTTACAAGTATCTGTATCAGAAGAGTAGTTTTTCTCTGGAATGCCATACTGTATTATTAGAATTGGACTGTGATCTGCATGGAGAGAATTTGTATTTCTTTAATAAATGGCATTAGAGCCTAGGAGACCCAACATCTGTCTAGTTTTGAGTATGGCTGATGTCTGCTGAGAAAAAAGTATAATCTCCTTAAATGTATCATATGACAATTCACTCATCTAATTGGAAAAATCTTTATGTGGAAGCTTTCCAACTTTTCTTCCTTGAAACAAATTGTCCAAATTCAAAGTCTAACACACCATTCATGCCTCCACAAACAAATATTTCACCTTCTTCCATGTCTATTAAATTTTGAAAAACATATTTTGTAAAATTATTCTTTATTTTTATTTGGAGCATGAATGGAAGCCAAGATTGTTACTTTACCTTTAGATTTTTCCAATACCTTAAAAGCTGATGACTTGATATAAATTGTTATTCCATTTTTCTTGGCTTCTTCGATGGATCTATATTTTGTCCTTTGCTTTAACAAATGAAAATGTCCCATTTTATGTCTTTTTTCCCCTTTTTTTGTAGACAGACAATATCATTTTGATTTTTTCAATTTGTTAAACATTTTGATACATTTTTGTTGTGATTAGACATTCAGCCTAATTAATATTGTCTCCATTTTAAAGTCAGTTCAGTGCTGCTGCTGTATCCAGTTTCCAGCAGGATTGGCAGGATTTGGTTTTGTAAATGATAAAATGAATTCCATATGTTTGGAAAAAATAATTTTAAGTTGACTTATATAAGAATGTAGAAGTTGTTGTATATATTGCAATGGAACATAAATATAATTTACAATAATTTACATTCAAATTAATTGTAAAATATTAATAAGCAAAAGATTAGTACGTCATATCCTTATTGGTGCAGTAGCTATGACATTTCTAGTATATGTGTGAACAATTATTTCTCTACATTCTTCTTTCACTTCAGTTGGCTTTGTTGGTACAAGGTTTGATGGATTATAGGAGACTATTTTGTAGTAGTGAAGCACAAATAGAGAAATAGTCTTTTCATGGTGTATGAATATTTATAAGGCTACTTGAATATCTCTAGTCTGCAGTACAGCAACCATTTGCAGACCAATCAACATCATGCTTCATCATGTAATTAAATAAAGACTTTGTTCAATTTCATATTTGCATGTTGCTCCATTTCTCATTATTAGGGTCTTTACAACATCATATGTCAAAGGAGTAACCAGAGTGGTTTTTTTGTAGCACAGATAATTCAGAACCTGGTGATATTTGTTTTTGCTATCGAAATAAAGGCTTTTAGTCCAGCCTAGCGTTAGTACAATGAGACCAAAAAGAACCTTGGATTTGTTGCTGGAGCAGAACCTGAAGCAACCTGTCCTGGGTCAGCTTTTGCTTCCATCCAACATGAAAACAAAAAGGGAAAGGCATGGCCTTTGGATTCATTGCGTACTATGATATTCTTTTATTTTGATCATAGTGGTTTCATAAGTGATTTTAACATATGGTTGGATTAATAATATTGATTATGTTAATATAAATGTTGCAAGCAGCTATAAAATAAAGTACAGGTAGTCCTCAACAATAATTCATTTGGTGACTATTCTTACTTACAGCAGTACTGAAAAAGTGATTTATGACAGTTTTTCACACTTTATGACCATTGTAGCAACCCCACAATTACATGATCAAAATTCAGATGCTTGGCAGCTTTAATTAAGTTATTAACTTAACTTCAGTGAGTCAAATGGAGCAAAACTCACTTAATAAATGTCTCAATTTTCTAACTCAATTTTGTCTTTGGGGTTTCTTAGGATTTTGCACAAACCGAAAAATATCCACCATCCTAAGAAACCCCAAAGACAAAATTGAGTTAGAAAATCAAGGAGTATATGAAATCCCATGCCCCACCTGCTCCACCTCATACATCGGACAAACCAACAGAAGAATAAATGCATGCATTGAAGAACACAAAAACTCAGTCAGAAAAGAGGAACCAACTTCTTCCCTAGTCCAACACCTTAAAGCCACAGGACATGAAGTTGATTTTAAAAAAAACAGAACAATCGCCAAAACTGAACACTTTAACAACAGAATAATCAGAGAAGCCATCGAGATAGAAAAATGTCCCCACAGCATGAATAAAAGAGACGATACCTCCCGCCTACCAGCCATTTGGAAACCCACCCTTATTGACAAACGAATTCCAAACACAAAGAATAACACCAGACCCACACTCATGAAAACCACACAGAACGTCACCTCCACACATCCACGCAAAAAGCAAGCCCAAACCCACACCGATGATGAGGCACGACCACAAACCAGAAGCCAGACCAAAACTGCATTATTAACCACTTTAAAACCCTCCAATCCATACATGAAGCAAACTGACACACTCCATGAAGTTGTGGCACGATCACGAACACGGAGCCAAACAACAGCAATGCAGTTCACGAGTTCAAATCCCCCTGCAACTCAGACCAACCTGAACAAAGCCAAACCCCCACCCTATCAGAACAACCCCCCAGGCAATCAGAACACAGCCATGCTCCCACCCAATCAGTTCATACCTCCACTGGCAGTTAAAAAGAAGAAAAAAACCATGATCACACATTGCTCCTAGAAGCACAAGGCCAAAGACACCAGCCTGAAGATGACGAATGAGAACATCGCCAAGGTACTTCCAATTTTATGCGAGAGAAAACCCGAATAACCAAAGACCTACATACACACACATACACACACACACACACACACACACACACACAAATTTCAAAGCAAGAGGCAGCTGCTATAGAAATTTAGGACTCTACCTGAATGTTGATATGATGAAGTTATTTTTAAATGTATCAGAAAGTTATCCTTAAGCCCTTTGCTTACCCAGTTAATACTTTGATGGCATGAAAACATTGCCATCTGTTTCTACCTGTGAGAGCATGCAGACTTATTTTAATCAAATGACATGCTGTGATAGTATTTGGCTTGTCCAATCATCCCGATATGCAACAGCTTAGTGGAAACTGTGCACTGATCATCATAATCCCACACTGGAATTTATGGCAATGAATATATAAAAAGCCTTATAATGTTTGCCATTGGAGCAGCAATGGAAAATCTTTGACAAGGCACCATTGGGGCTTTCATTTGACAGCAGGAAAAAAGATTTGTTCCTTTTTTCCAGACAATGTGAACCACCGTAGAAACTCAGAAAGCACATATGTTTTCTATGCTAAATCAGTGGGCTACATGTCAGGAAGAATTGCTTTTATTCATAAAGAGCATTATTCCAAGAATCCAGAAAGCTGGCATATCTTGCTCACCTGAATCACAAATTCAAATTTTAGGAGGCTTGATACAAATGTTCAGTACAAAATTAATTGTGTAGTAGAAAATTTAATCTCAGGTTTAAGACTATATATTATAGCAAGAAAGCAAGAGTGTGTTCATAAGTCATTATAATTCCTTTGTTATGTTTTGTAGCAAAGATATACTTGCTCTCTGCCCAAGCAGGGAGGAATTTTTTGAGATTTTCATTTCCTTCCCTCCCTCCCTTCCTTCCTTCCTTCCTTCCTTCCTTCCTTCCTTCCTTCCTTCCTTCCTTCCTTCCTCCTTCCTTCCTCCCTCCCTCCCTCCCTCCCTCCCTCCCTCCCTCCCCATAATTAATATTATTAGTACCAGGATAGAAAGAAGCAATCCAAGTTCCTATTTATCTTCAAAGTTAGTTTTAAGTGTATACAACATAGATTAGGAGGCTTACTTTAAAACATTTTTGAAAGAAACCACATTTGTGTTAAAAGGGGAGCTAGACTCTATTTTGTACAGGATGTTTGCCTAATCCAAAGAAGATAATTGGCTCGAAATGTACTGTATATGTAAGAGATTAAGACATCTATATTTTTTAAAGAGAGCTATCCATCTTTCCTCATATTCTTTTTAATTAGCAAATATTTCCCAGAGCAAGCAATATCTTGTAGACAAATTCAAGGAAGGTAGCAGAGAATGAGGATGAAATAAATTCTTCCATAGAAGTTCTCAGAAGTGTAATAATATATTTCTACTGCCAATTTTTCTGCAACCTGGCATGCTGGTAGCAATCAACCTGAACTCGTGGTTAATTTATTGTGGGATGAAAAAAAGGTAGACACATTTTTTTTACAGTTTTTGTGTGTATCTGGAACAGTTAAACAATATTTTGTTTTAACAAATTACAGGACACTTAAACCAATGAAAGCATATTGTTTCATCAAAATATGGACAGTTCAAAACATTTCATTGGATGGAATGCTTTATTTTTAAATAGAAGCTAAACACATTTTCCATTTTCTATATAGCCCTATTGGCCACTGTGCTAAATTTAGTCATAACCTTTACATAAATAATGATATTTAATAGTATTAATAATTTGCTTCTCCATAATAGGGTAATAAAACTCTTAAAGTAAGTATAGGCAAAGCAAGTCTGTTACAATTCTAGGAGTTGTGCTATATTAAATGAATTTTGGAACTATGTTCACATTTCTGTACATGTTTGTCACCCAAACAAACCTTGTACATAAAATGTGTTTGTATCTGACAGCTCTATAAGGCAAGACCAAGCAAAGCCTCAAGTACTTTTATTCAAATAGCTGTCAGTCCTGGAGGCAATCTTTCTCTTTGGATCTTCAGGCTGCCATATTTAGTCCATAGGCCTACTGTGGGAAACTGGGAGGGGGGTTGCATGGACTGGGTAGAGATAGATAGCCATAACAATATTCTTTTCTCTGGGAGTCAAGGGTGTTCAGCCTGCACCTGGAGCGGCGTGACTGGGAAACATCTCCAGTTGGGACGATGGTTTGATTGGACCATGTGATGGATATGTGGGTGTAGGAGAAGGGACTTGACTTTCCTTTGGGGAAAACCCGGAGGCCTTCAGGTTCGGGTTTTCCCAGATGTGCCAATATGATATCTCTAATAAAATGGAACTTTGAGGAATAGCCTGCCTCGGAGTCTTGCTTGGTTGGGGGTGTTACTTGGAACCTGACAATAGCTATATTAAAAGAATCTTGCAAGTCCATATGTGCTTTACCTCCTCCCTCTTTTATCTTGTTAACAGACAGATGAACAGAGTGGAAGGGACTTTGTAGGTCATTAGTCCATCCCCCCGCCCAAGCAGGAGACCCTATACTATTTTTGATATATGGAAGTCCAATCTCTTCTTGAAAGCCTCCAGTGATGAAGCTCCCACAACTTCTGAAGGCAAGCTGTTCCATTGGTTGATTGTTCTCACTGTCAGAAAATTTCTCCTTATTTCTAGGTTGAATCTCTCCTTGATCAGTTTCCATCCATTATTCCTTCTCTGTTCTTCAGGTGACTTGGAAAATAGCTTGACCGCTTCCTCTCTGTGGCAGTGGATATTGGAATACTGCTATCATGTCTTCACAATACGAATATTGGAATACTGCTATCATGTTTTCACTGGTCCTTGTCTTCACTAGACTAGCCATGCCCAGTTCCTGTAACCGGTCTTCATATATTTTAGTCTCCAGTCCCCTAATCATCCTGGTTGCTCTTCTCCACATTTTTTCTAGACTCTCATGCTGATTTTTATCTCTTAAAAATAAATAACCACCATAAACAAGGTTGCTAGGGCATTGTCAACTGATAGAGTTTGAAGTGATTATTGACTTCAACGTAAACCAGTGCCATGAATTTGTATCTTGCATCTTTCTATCCAAACATCCTGGTAACTTTTATACCCCACTCAAGCCATGCTCAATTTCCATTATGAAAATAGAAGATAGGAAGGCTGATTGTATACATAAGTGACCTGATAACTTTATAATGAAGGGCAATTACTTGTTTTCTATTTTAAATGGAGATAATTATCCTTTATTATTAGCATTCATTTGAAAAATTCTAGTTATACAAACAATTGAGCTAGCAAGTAAACATTATGGAAAGAGAGGAGGTAGGTGGGATAAGATGGGGTGGGTGAGGTGAATGGAATGAAATGGAATGGAATGAACAGTTAATAGGATTGATTAGTTTTGTAAATTGATTATATATCTGTCTGGGGTTAGCAACAGATTCCAGTAGAAACGAATAGCAGTACTTTGGTTGAACATAATAACCATGTTCAGAATGACTTGCCCTATTACTTTTTTGGGATCTTTTTGGTTTCTTTAGTATATTCTTGGATTTATCTCAACTAGTGCAGGAAGCTGATTCACAGTATTCTAATACAAGCAGAGTTATACATTTTTTTTAAAAAAAAAACAGATTTTTAGAAACATTAAGTCCATTTTCATTTATTCACTCATTCATTACACTTATCCAATTCTACCTCCCCAGGAAGTCTACCATTCAGGTCAAGCCTTGCTTAGCTTCAGCTCTGTAATAGCATCAGTCTGTGGTTATATATTATTGGGAATATGAGTACTACGAATACAATCACAAATTACTGCATTGTGAATTTCAAAGAAATAAAATGCTGATGTACATGGATTTTTTTCCTATGATATTAAGTCATTCATGGACTATGAACATGCTTGTGAAGAAGGCACAGAAGAGGCTGTACTTCCTGAGAATGCTGAGGAAGATAAATCTATCTCAGCATCTACTTCTGTCCTAGTATCGCTGAGGGTGTCCTGACATATGGCATTCTTGCATGGTATGGGAGCAGCTCTGTAGCGGACAAAAATGCTCTACAGAGAAGCATTAAAACTGCCCAGAATATCATCGGGCTCCAGCTACCAGCCCTGGATGACATCTTCAAATCACGCTGTTTGAGGAAGTTGCATAACATTCTCAAAGACTCTTCCCATCCTGCTTACAATCTTTTTGGACTGTTGCCTTCTGGCAGAAGATACAGAACAATTAAAACTCAGACCACACATTTTCTGAATAGTTTTTATCCCAGAGCTATAATTGCACTCAACAATGAACTAAAGGGCCACCATCAGTGAGCTGTTGGACAGCATTACTTGGTCTGTTGTGTGGATGTTTTGGTGGTTTAGGGGTGGGGAATTTGTGGTGGGTGGGAGTGTGTTTGGGGATTGTTATGTGTGTTGGACCTGGTCTTTGGCTGTTAAGTGAATTTCGTTGTATGGGTATACTGTGTATGGGTATACTGTGTATTATTATTATTATTATTATTATTATTATTGTTGTTGTTGTTGTTGTTGTTGTTGTTGTTGTTGTCTCATAAATGTCCAATGTAAAGAAATAACAGGGATGCTCAAAATCCCTTAATGAGAGATGACAGTGAGCAAAATGCTGGGCTCAGAAGGTTCCAGTAAGATTTGATGATGAATGAACATACTTTTCATAATATACTAACCTCAACATAGAATAGCATGATGGTCATATATGTATGTACTATATACTACTCCATCCAACAGTTTTCCCTATATATTCATAGCACTCTAGACAAAATAGTGACCTCACAACAGCACTTAATGTGAAACCTGTTCAATCTCTGCTTAGAGGATTAAAGTGGAAAAAGGGAATGAGGGGAAATATGGAAAGGTTTTACCTGATTTTTTGGGTCTCGGATGGTATTATTTTCCTGAGTATTTACATTTTGATTTTCTTAAATTTATTGTAAAGGTAATTACTAAAGACTCTCAGGGGTTGATATAAAATTTTAAGTTGCTTTTAGGTGAGATGAATGTTTTTATTCTTGTCTGCGTACGCTGCCCTTTCTCAGAGCTAAAATAGAATAAAAGAAAAGAAAAGAAATGGATGATATTTATTAAATGAATTTCCAGAGTGGTTGTATAGATACCAGCGCATACATAATTTGAAAATCTTTTCCCAGGAATAGTATCTATGTATGAAATGGTTTTATGCAATTCTTTTTATTTTGAGCTGTGATATGGACAAAGAAAACATTATGAACTGCTTGTGAGACAAGTGAATTTATATTGCTTGAGCAAACTCATGGGTAAAATGTATTTTGATTATACAATGTATAACATGCTTTCTTTTTTTCAGAAATGTTTGGGTACAAACTGGATAGTTGGAAAAACACAGAATAACCTCACCTATTATAAAGACATTGAAGATTTCCAATTCTTCTTATTTATTGGCATTAAAAGCCAAATCTTTATCCAATTGAGCTAGGGACCATATGGACATATCCAAGATGATTTCCTGATAACTATACATAAGTGTTTTGCCACTGTCTTCATTATAGATGTTGTTGTTGCTGTTGTTATTTTTAAATTTTTGTCTTCTACAAATGGAAATTTTGATCTATAGCCAGTACCCTAGTATCCAAGTCAGGCTCTGCTTAGTTTTTGCATGATCAGTCAAGATCAATTATCATTGAGCAGCATCTGCCAGCATTGTATTTCAAAATCTGCAGGATATTGGGCATGGCATCACAACCAAAGCCCCAAACCTTTCATATATGTATCATAAGTGTGTGTGTGTGTGTGTGTGTGTGTGTGTGTGTGTGTGTGTGAGTTATAATGATTCTGTATCTACCATCTTGAAGATTTGGAACTTTCCTTGTGGACATTAATGCTTCCGTTTGCTATGATTTATTAGCATTAATCTTTGTTATATTGCAAAATAGTTCGTTTCTTTGGTCACAAGATTCTGCTTTAAACAGACAAGTTTCTACTTGTTTCTATCATTTTAAAGTTAAAAGACAAGTTGCTGAATGCAGTCCTGGGTGAATATAATATCCATGGCATATTCTTAAAACTTATTTGTTAGGTTCAGGATTAGGTTCAGTATTTGTTAGATTCACTTACAGTATTTTCCAGATTTTAAAACACTTAGTAACAATGGGTCCAATTAAATGCAAACCTAGGATTATTCCAATACTTGGTAGTAAATTCCTTTTCTCTGGCAGGATGTCAGGTTGGAGAATTGCCAAGATGTGCTGTTTCCTTCACTGTCTTTTGAATCTCAGTTTTATACTTTTTGACCTATGTAAGGTGTTGATTGAATTTAGTGTGCCAGATGGTTATTGCAGCTCATATACTATCATACTGATAGCTTCTGCAGTAAAGGTTTCTCTAAGTTACAGAGTTCACTGATAGTGAACTTATATTGGGCAACAATTTCTCATGCTGGCTTCCTTTCTCCTGTAAAATGAACAGTAGGACCAAGAACACCAAGCAAGATTAAATTTCTCAGTTAAGATTTCAATTAATTGGTTGCTTACGGTTTTGATTCAGAACTATTTGAGGACAAAGGTGTTAAGTCAGTCAGAATTCAGAAAGCTTCAACATTTCATATGCCCTAGTCAGTCCCTTGCTCTGTGTTTGAAAGAGATCTGTACTAAGTCATATTTATATGTATGAGCTTTTTGTGAATGTATGAGTACCATGGCAATCTATACTATTTCACTATGAGCAGCTCGTATGTGAATGGAAGAATGAATGAAAACTTGGAAATAGATTGAAACAGGAACAGCTGAGGTTGGGGACATGATGCAATGGACATTGTTTCACCAGGATTGGTAAATGCTTTCTTAAATTACTTTAAGCCCATGCTTATGTAAGTTTGTGTTTAGTGATAATATCAAGCCGCGTTGTCTTTTTTTTTTTTTAATTTGATTTATATGCCGCCCTTCTCTGAAGACTCAGGGCGGCTTACAATGTGCTCAGCAATAGCCTTCATCCTTTTGTATATTTATACAAAGTCAGCTTATTGCCCCCACAACTGGGTCCTCAATTTACCTACCTTAGAAAGGATGGAAGGCTGAGTCAACCTTGAGCCTTGGCGAGATTCGAACCCTGCAGTAATTGCAGGCAGCTGGTCTTAATAACCAGCTTAATAAAAGGGTGCCTTAAACCCCTGTACTACCAAGGCTCTTTCTTGACTTCTTTTTCTTTTTTCTTTTTTCTTTTAAATAATTTTTATTAAACAGTTTGCCTTTAAAAACAACACAAAAAACAATCACACACATATAAAAACAAAACATGTCAAGACATAACGTATTGAACATTATATAACATTAATGGTAATTTTACAGCATTTCGTATCAGCTTACATACTTTGCTTTTGTAGTTCTCTATTCTATCATTTCTATTTACTACTCAATAGTAGAATAATCGCATTACTCCAACATATTCATTGTTCTTATCTACACATTTATATTCATTTATATTTACCTCTCTTTATTTAATGTTGTTCAGTTACTTTAATTTAATGAAGTTAAGATGAAGTTCATTAAGTTAAACATTTCTTGTTCTGATTTCTATTTTTGAGCCACATTTTAATCCATATTTCATAATAGTCCAAATCTTCTCTCTCTTTCAACTCCATAGTCAGTTTATTCATCTCTGCGCATTCTAGAATTTTCTTAATTACAGTTTCATCTGACGGTACATTTTTTTTGTTTCTAATTTTTTGCGAATGTGATTCTTGCTGTGGTAAGTATGTACAATATAATGTATTGAAGGTTTTTGTTCATTTTCGGGTCCAGTATTCCTAATAAAAACAATTCAGGTTTCAAATCTATTTTTTGCTTTGTAATTTCTTCCAACCATTTTTGAATTTGACACCAATACTTCCTTGTGACTTTCTTGACCTCTTTTTCAATTGCCTTTCATTTTTCCATGCTTTAAGAAATTTCCAAGCAATCCAATGATTCATACTTTCAGATTGAGGAAAGACTATGAAAAAGTAATGAACTGGAATATCAACAGCATTGTCGGGATATTGAGTCAAATGCAATGTTCCTGGAAAACCTGCAGACAAAGCAAAGTAAGTAAGTGAGAGGAAAGATGTCCTGCCTGAATACATAATTTCCTTGTGACAAATGTCTGACCAAGAATGACCAAGATATCACAACTGTATAGAGGAATTTAAACAAAGAACTACTTCAGAATGCTGTGGGAAAAGCAATAATAAAACAAAGTGACAATCTCTTCATAATAATGGTTATTTCTCATGAAACCAGCAACATCACTGATTACATTAGATACATTAATGATAAAGGTTACATTAATATAAACTTGTAAGCTACTGACATGAAAAAATTGGAATCATATTTTCTGAGAAAGTATTGTTAGCATTTTGTATGTTGCAACATTACTGCAACAGTCTGATATAATGACACTCCCCCCCTCCCCAATTAAGTATCTTCAATTCTAAGAAACAAAATAAGGATGAACATTGCAGATTCAGGACAAGTATACTGTTGCAACTTATGAAATAATTGAATAGCCAAGAGACTTTATAATATAATATGTCCTTCAAACCTCTTTCTCATAAAACAATTTGAGTTAGGCTATTGTGTTCCACATTACTGAAACTGACCTCTGACTGACCTGCTGTGGAGCACACTGGAGCCAATTATGGGCTGTAGAGTTTTGTGACATGAACTTTGCAACCTAGTCACTGTACCATTGCCCTGACAATGTCATAAAACATTTTCTTCATTATTCACACTCAGTACATATATCTCTCCTTCTAACTTCATTATGAAATCTTTTGTACAGTCAATGAAAACTATATGATTGTGTTGGAAATACAATGATAAAACTGTGGAACAAAAAGGTTACATTAATATAAACTGGTACAGCTATCGATATGAAAAAAATGGAATCATATTTTCTGAGAAAGTATTGTTAGCATTTTGTGTGTTAATTTTTGTCTGTGTGCTATAAGCCCTCTATCTTGTATTCCGTAAAATAAATTTCCTACTTGTTTCAGCTGCAACACGTTGTTTTTCTTGTAATCACCTAAGTTACCTTAGCCCTTTGATCCTGTTTTGAGGTCGGGATTGCCTTGGGAGAAAAAAATCCGGTATACTTGAAACTAAATACTATCTTTCTCTTGCATAGAGGCTTGTCAAATCTGCTGTAATAATATTGCTTTCTCAATGTATTTCGCTAGACAGGCCAACTGTTACCTGCGTTGTGTTCTTGCATCTTAACTTTATATTATGTAATGACTAAGCTTTGAATATATTTGATGAAAACATAACAAATTTGTAAAAAAAAATTAATTGGGTATTCACTTCCCACTCACAGTTATTACTATTGAAAACCTAGTAAATCATAATCAGATACTAGCAAACAGATTGTGTAGACCTGTTCGAACTTTAGCTATTTTTTTCTCACAATTTTGCAGTACCGGTTAATACTTCTACTGCAGTAGAAATGTGTCAGAACGCGACATATTTTGTCACATTGACTTTGATAAAATACATTAAGTAATTTTTTCTTCTCATCACACGTTTAAGTCCTTAGTTCAGACGTTGTTCGGTATTAGGACAGAGTGTTGGACATGGATTGGGAAATATGAATTGGTGAAACTAGAAACTTCAAATGTTCACTTCTGCTATTCACTTCATTCATTGTAGCTATACTTCACATTTATTTCAGGAAACTTCAAGATACATTTACTTTGGCTTGTAAATTCAACAGAGAATGTGTTTATTGCCAAAATTCATTCAATGGGTTACTTGCTTGAGTTATGATTTGATGCATGGTTCATGGCTCAGATGCATTTTTATGTTTAATTCTAGTTGCCAACTAGATTCCAGGTGTAATTCAAGGTGTTTATTGTCACCTATATCAATACCTCATGACCTGGATACATCTCCTATTGTTTTACCTCTTCCAGAAGATTGACGAGTTGACTTACTCATGCAATTGGTTGAGGATAGCAAATTTTATGTTTATATAGTTTTTTGCCAAATCAACAATAGCAATAGCACTTGAGTGCAACAGTGGGAAATTATATTAAAAGATTGTATGCGTATTTATATGACAGAAAATATGTCTGTTTATTTTATTTTATTTTATTTTATTTTTTTGAGTAAATATGAATAGCCCAGCTAGTGGGCTAAATCTAACCAATGCTGGATAATTTGACAAGCTAAACAGCACCAGATCTGATTAGTATTTGCACCATACAAAAACCACCAGGTCTGAAAGCTAAATTAGGCAGTTGACAAACTTCTTCAAAGAAGGCAGTAACAAACCAGTTCTTATATCTCATCTAAGAAAAATGCATAGAGGTCTTAGTGGAGTCACTAAACAAATTAATAAGACTATGCAGTCAAGTATATTGCTTCTTTTGGTCTAAATATGGTATTGCAATAGTTAAAGTGCAGTATTGTAGACAAACTCTGCCCACTGCCAGGAGTTCGATCCTGATGGGAATCAAGATTGATACAGCCTTCCATCCATCCTTCAGAGGTTGGTAAAGAAAAAGTTTTCTTCAATAGATTTCAAATAGTTCATATACTATCATTATTGATTCCATAAAATTATTCATGCTTTCGTATAGTTTGGAGCACATAATATATTCTAACATTTATATATAGCTATTAGTGGGGGTTTTTTCCCCATAAAGCGTATGTATTGCAAAAGCAGTTCAGAAATATCAAGGCTGTTCAGTTTTAGCTGAACACGTTTTTGACTCTTTTGGCATACAATGCAACTCCTTAAAATATGAATCCTATTTTGTATTGTCTTGTTTTAGGATTAGTGGTTTTATTACTGAGTTATTTATTTTTTATTGCATATTGCTCTTGACTCCCTCAAAAATAAAAAGTAGAATTATCACAATCATACTAATTATGAAATAACCTTCCCTGACATTCTCATACAAACCACAATTCTATAATTAGTTTTAGGGCTTTGGCTTTGCTAAAGGAAGCCAAAGATCAAAGAACAACAGCAGCTGATCTGGGGCTAATGTATCAAGACCGCAGCACTGGAAATTTTCTGTGGACAAGTCTCATGATCTTCATGTGGGGCCAAATGGATGAATTAAAACTAGAAGGTAAGTTAATCAGGATGAACCGTAATGAATAGGCATTTTGGTATGGGGCTATAAATTCAGAATAGAGACAAAGAATACTCAGTTTGATATCTTATTATATGAAATGTCAAAGTATTCTTAAAAAAATAATAATTCCAGGATGAAGAATTTGTAACAAAGTTTCCTAGGTTTGGTGGCTTCCAACACATCCTAGGCATGTTTACCCAATAGTATCTCTAAAATCTGATTTGATTTATTCATTGTGATAGTTTATTCAAAGTCCTAATAAGCTACTGATGACTGTGTCATGAAGAGAAAGTGTGTTTTGTAAGGAAATGGATTTACATTGTTTGAATTTTCTACCTGGAGACAAATTGGAATCAGAAAAAATTAACTTGAAAAAAAACGAGGGGGAAATAAATTGCAATTTAATGTGTTTCTGAACTTTATGTTGCACAAAAAAAAAAAAAAAGATGACTGGAACATAAATGGTGTTGACAGAAAAGTCAATGAAAAGGACACTAGACAGCAGATAGCACAATGGGCAATGTAACAAATGCTGACAGTGGTAGGCAGCCTGTCACCCGACCAGACCAAAAAAAGAAGAAGAGATTGGGAATCAATGTGAGAAAATTTATCCAAAGGTCTCAGAGAAATTCAACAAAAAAGATGTTGGGGAAAAGCTCTGGAGTTGGTGGTTTGATGCCAGCTGCAATCTTTCAGTGATACTTTCTCATTTTCTGCATTCAGCATGCAGCATTGTTTCAGATCAGAGAATGTCAATCATAAATGAATGGATGACTGTCACCTGTGAGAAACAAGTGGGCCACACCAGCAATTAGCAAAGACAGGGCTGAGAGATGTTGTTTTACCATATTTCAATATGTAGGGAGGCACAGGTTTCCTGTTCCTGATCCTACAGCTGGATAATAGCCAGTAGAAGACTATTTACTCTTGTTTAGAAGCCAGCCTTCTATTCATAGAATGGGCCTAATCAATGTAGAGTCTACATGTGCTTCCAAGTATAGAGGTAATTGCTCTTTATTTTAGCAAAGGTTTAGGTCAGCCTTGGTTTAAAGACAGAAGGATTAGCATTTACAAGGAAATTGAGGAGATAACGTATTTCATAGAAATAATTAAGTGTGACTCCATTATCTAACTATTTTAATGTTTATTTACCTCCCCCATCGCAAAAGACTATACCTTTATAAGATATAAATATTTATATTAGGAATGAACTGTAGAATCCTTCAATTATACCTGTCAAGAACTTTTGTATTCTAATCTTTCAACACATGTCAGTTGTGAAAAAAAACCCAAGTATTATGGTTTGTTCATTTGCTTTTATTAATGATTTGTCTTACTTCTATTTTTTTTTATTAACCACTATTTTTATCTCTTGATTGAAAAGGAATTTGAACAAATGTTATAGTGCCTAAGGCATTTGTATAGAAAGAAAATCACAGGTGCATATAATGGATCACTTTTCTCAATCTGATTTAATGAGTAACCTGGACAATTGTAGATATAGGTTTGCTGTGGTGGTGCAGTGGTTAGAATGCAGGCTAATTCTGCTGACTGCCAGCAGTTTGATCCTCACTGGCTCAAGGTTGACTGGCTCCAGTCTTCCAAGGCCAGTAAAATGAGGACCCAGATTGTTAGGGACAATATGCTGATTCTGTAAACAGCTTAGAGATGGCTGTAAAGCACTGTGAAGCAGTAAATAAGTGTAAGTGCTATAGCTATTTGCAGCTGTTAGCTCTAGTTAAGGTAGCAGATTTCCTGCCAACATCATAGGATTTTTCTTGGATATATTCACAGACATTTAATTAATATAGTATATAAATCCACATGCAGATACAAAAAAAATTAATCAGGATAACTAAAAAATAAACAAAGACATTTGATGAATAGCCTGTAGTCTGTCATGCAAATTTTGCTTACCAAGGAAACCAAAACTGAAGACGGTCCAAATAATCATACTATTAACCCAAAGATAGCAGATTGCAGCAAGTCAGTGAGAGCTTGTATCTAGGTATATGGATATCTAGATACAGTATATTTGCAAGACACAAAAGGTTACATAAATATTATATATGTTTATTATTCTTGCTTATTATGTATAGTAGAAACCCTGTATTTTACCTCAGAGTCTACATATGCTGTGGAAAATGATTTATCTTTTGAAAAAATAAGTTATTACTTATTATATATATCAGAGAAATAGCTATGCTACATTGTGGCAGGGTGAAAAAAGGTACAGTACATGACTTAATTATCCATTTGACATGCAATACCAAATTATAATTTGTCATTGATCTGCAATTCTACCCAAATAAATCATAGTTTGCTGACTCAGATATATTGGCAAAATTTGATTTGTGTTAAAAGGAAGTAATTATCTGAATCATAAAGTTTTCATCATGTACCTTTTCTCTTGATTTACCATCCTTTATTTACCTGATTATCCTAAAATATCACTAGATGATATTTCCAGTGGTGGTTTCTATTCCACTTTTTGATTTACAGTGAATTTCTTCTGTTGAAATGTAGTATTCATCCAATTCTTTCCTAGAATTGTAGTGGTAAGTGTAAAAATACAACCAATAACACTATTATGCAATTTAGTAGATGATTATTTATTTACTTTTATTCCTCTTTCATTATTTTTTATAAACAACACAAGGTGGCAACCATATCCAATACATCTTCGTCCTCCTATTTTCCTCACAACAACTGTGTGAGGTGTCTATTAATAATCGCTATTCTGGTTTTTCAGGGGGTTGGATTATAGATTAAATCTTGGCAGTTTCTTTGGAATATTAGCATACATTGATCCTGGTGTAAGAACAGTGAATAATTTTCCCCTAAATTATTTGTTTTCAAGGTGTTTTTGTTATTAACCAAAAAAAGAAAAGGTTCTAATCAATAATGAAATCCTTCAAAATCTGTAATTCCCTGGGTTAAAAATTAACCGGGAATTAACAGGGATAGCTCACCAGCAAATTATTCTAAAATATATGTAACCAGAAGCAATCTGTGGTATATTCCCACTCTTCAAATTTCTGAGTTTGGGACTGGAATGATCAGCTGTAAACCAACCCAGAATTTCAATATTAAATATTCATAGCATGAAAATGTAGCAGCTGATAAATATTGGACTAAATAGACAGTTTCAGTGTGCAAAAGGCAGCCTAGTCTGGCCAATGAGTTTTAAAAAGCTATCAGCTGTATAGCCAATATCTGACTCATTTCTTAGTGCATAATATTGGTTTTAACAGTAGCATATATGTGATTTTCTCTGCCCTTAGTACAAGTAATTGGATGCTTTTCAAAATTAAATTTTTATTCCCTACAGAAATGTTGAACAAAATCTCTAGTTTGGTGGCTCTGATTCAAATTATAATTAAGTTCCCAGCTATTAAAATGCTGGTTACTTACTTGGGGATGATGGAGTCTACAGAGAATAAAAAGACAGGAGGATCATTATAGTATAAGATAAGGCAATGAGATTGGAAAGCTATACAAAATGGATTAAAAGTGCATAATGCAACAGTATGAGATTATCTTGAGATGCTGTCTTTGTCTAGACAGATATTACAGCTGTAAAAACCGCAAAAGGGTATGGATAAATTACAAAGGTAAGTTTGTAGAAAACTATATTTTTCTGTTTTTCAGATATTATATTAGGTGATACCATATGCAATATTCTTCATTGCATCACCCCATCAGTCAAAGAATTCTCCCTGGTGGTCCAGGAACACAAACTTCTCCATGATTCCTCCACCTGTGTGACAGAGCCCCCACTCTCTTGGCAGTCCATAAAAGTGTAACATCCCTTGCATCTTTTAAATTTTCCATACTTTTTTTTATGCTGTTAATATTTTATTGTACACCTTCCAGAGTCCCCTTGGGAGGGAGATGGCAATTCTTAAATATGATATATAGATAGATGATAGATAGATAGATAGATAGATAGATAGATAGATAGATAGATAGATATCAGCATATTTCAACTAGGTATGGATAGAAAATTCATCTGTGATTCTTCTTCTTCATCATCATATTTATCCTAGCCATTGTCTAGCCACTGCAAGATGTTTCCAACCAATATGGTCCTGAGCTTTCTTTGAGATGATTATCATACATGAAAAATATAGATAGGTGAATTAGATGATGATATCAGTCAGAAGAACAGAGAATAAAAGGGCACAGGAACATTTCTTGATTGTGGAGTCTGAAGTTTCTCCACTTTACGTTAAAAGACTATCTCTGTTCAAATGTACTCCTCCATTGTCTTTGATTGCAAGAGAGATTCAATGAGGACAGGAATGCATGGGACAGACTTCTGCATTGTGTAGAATCATCTCTAGATGAGGTTTACTATATCTTTTCAATACTTATTTTCCATTATCATAAAAAAAATATTTATTTAATTTGTCAAGAAGTACAAGGAAACAATATCATTATAGTCATATGAATGTATAAATGTATGAATGGTAATCTATTTGTACAGATATTTTCATTGCTGTCTTGCTGCATATGAAAAGGAGGAAGTAGGGAATTAAAGCAAAATTTGAGATATATTTATAACAATCCTTAAAATACTATGTAGCCTATTTGATAAACACACTGAAATTTCAAGAGTTTTCCACAGCTGCCAAATTAATCTATTTGTTTTGTTTTTACTCCTGGCTAGGGAAATGTGGGAATTGTAATATAATACATTTGTAAGAAACCATGCTGGAGACAGAATTATACCCCCAAATGTTTTTTTTTTTTTTAATAGTTAAAGAAATGTGGCTCTCTGGTTAATTGAATAAGAGGGTAGAGCTTTATGTACTGCCACTGATAGTAAGTTCCATATATAGAATTACTTTATATCTGCCTTTATGTCTAGATTTATCTCTATAACCAAGTACACAACCGAGAACAGCTCTGGGCTCTGACATAATCAAATTATCTGAGAACCTTTTGATATGGAATATTCATCTTGATTTCTCATTGTTTAAAATATGAGGCTGTTTCTGCATTATACTAAAAAAGGAGACAGAACCATGTTTCCAAGAGATAAATAGTGAGTTGAAATAATCTTTTCATGCTTTCTGTGCTGTAACAATCTTGAGGTATGAATATGTATAAACGGAAATAAATTGTAGCCAAGAAGAGACTGCTGTGTTATCTTAAAATGTGATTCAGCAGAGGGTTCTGTATCCTTTAATCCATGTCTGTCTGTCTTTCTTTTGTTATTTTTTTTAAATCTAGGAATGCACCCATGCAAGTTTATTTTCAGATGTACATTTACAAACATCATTTTGCTGTATGTACTGGGGGGGAAATTGCATAGGGGCCCTGGCTGGAAGCCCTGTTTTAAGTAGAACAGCCATATTCAAATTAAGATTCTGATTTAGTTATAAGTGGCAACATCATCAACATTAGCATAACTTATCATTTATAGAAATACCTCTATGATTTTCCAGGTGCTGAGCATGACCTTGTGCACAGGTGTACCCTCTGAAGAAGGAGGGAGAGAGAGAAGGGAGGGAGAGACAGTGAGAGAGAGAGAGAGACAGACAGACAGAAAGAGAGAGAGAAAGAGAGAAAGAAACAAAATTGGAGGAAGGAATTTGCATAAGGAATAAAGATATGGATATAGTATATACTGGAAGAAACATATGAAAGTTATTTAACAGCTAATGTCAAGAAAATAATCCTAGAAGTCAAAAGTATTTTCTAACCAAGAAGATGTGGTGGCCCTCGACCAGTGACTGGTGCCTTTGGTGAATCTTGCAATCAGCTCCCCCATTTAATGTGGCAGCCTAGGCAATTGCTTTGGTTGTTTATATGGAAAGACCATGTAAGTGTTGAGAAAACGTTTTAATAATCAGTAAAGTTCAAAGAGTATGCCTAGCAAAGAGAAAATACCAGTAGTCTTCTTTTTTTAGTTGTGTGGTATATAGATACCTTTTATATATTCAGGATGATGGGGCTTTGAACATCCCAATGAAGCTAAGAACCTTGCCTTCATGAATGTGCAACTCGGAAGTGTCTGTTCCAAGCCAGACACATGCAAATTCAAAGGACTTTACTTACAAGTCTTCAGATTTGTGCATTTATAAATCAAGACAGACAGGGTGTTTGTGCAAGTGTATGCACAACATTCCTATTATAGCTACTTGCAAAAAATTCCAAACAACGCAAGTCCAAAGGGAGAAGCAGAGATACAGTCAAGTCACAATGAAGAAGTTCAGGAATCCAAATGTGAGTTGTCAACTGGTCTGGATTCAAAGTTTCCATAGACAATTAGATCAAGAGATACAGAGTTCGAGTAAATGGAGTAGTTGTTTCCAACAGCAGATGCAACAACAGTCAAAGACAGAAACACCCTTGATGGACAAGAAGCTGTGCCAAACTCCTTTTTGCTGCTCAGCTCTTGGTGGAACATGTTCTAAGGCTGGTGGCAGATTCTGGATCTGGGCCCTCATCACTTGAGGCTGCCAGCTGCTCTGCATAATCCAGGTGTCTGAATGCTAATCTCCTCCTGAGGCCAGTGTTCATCTGACACCTCCAGATTATCCCCCACCTGCTTTTCCTGGCATTAACCCAAGCAGTATATTCTGAAACCAAACCTTGTAAGAAGGGCTATCAGATCAGATCAGACGGAATCTAATGAACCACTTAATCAGAAGACCATCAGATCTTCAATTATTTATTTATTTATTTATTTATTTATTTATTTATTTTATTTGTCAACAAGTACAAGGAAAAAGTTACAGTATAGACATAGACATGATACATGAAAAAAAATTGGCACAATTAAAAGGAAATAAATAAGCAAAACATAGCCATAAACACATAAAATGAATACATATAAATGGGAACAGTAGGACAGAAATGATAGGCACGCTGGTGCGCTTATGCACGCCCCCTTAGGGACCTCTTAAAAACATGAAAGGTCCACGGTGGACAGTTTAAGGTCTACCTTAACTATGGACAAGTACATCATAGAAGAAATGTAGAGTCTATTAATATGAACAAAAGGATGTCAGTCAGAAAAAGGGAGGGAGGGAGATCTCAATTCAAGCACAAGGCAAGCCAATCAACATTACCATTCCTAACTTCGTACTGCAACAACAGATGTGCACAGAAAATAAAAACAAAGACATCATTCTGAATATGGAATGCTAAAGTTGGAAGCCAAACAACATTTGGAAAAGGGAAAAATTTAACAGGTATATGCAACAAAGCAGGAGACAGGCTATTGGTTGGTTATTACAATTCTGCCCAGAAAACGTAATGTGTATAGGAAATACCTTCAGAAACCTGAAAGATGATGGTGGACATCATTGATTAGACTGCCCCAAATCCAAATTGACTAGATGGAGAAGTCAGTCACCAAAACCAAAGCTTGGTGCTGGTTGAAGTTTAGATCCTCAATGTCTCCTTGCAAAATTACAAATTCAAACAAACAAAACAAAATCAGACAAACAAAACATAATCTCAGCAGTATTCTATATGATTATGTAGCAAAAGTAAAGGATAGTTTAAATGGATTAAATTTTATAAATGAAGTGTCTGAACTGAAATTTGTGTTTGTCATTAAGAGAAAGTGAATAAACATTTCTCATCAAGCAAAACACAAAAGAAGGTGAAAGGGCTCTTCTCTGAAAGCGAAAGAATGAGAAGTGGAAGAAAAATTATCCAACTAAACACTAAGAGAAAATATAACAAAACAGGAATTTAAAAGACCGATTACTGAAGGCTTTCACAATAGGATACAAAAAGAAAAGAATGGATCAAAATGATGGTGATTAGTAAAAACTGATTTTTAAGAAGGTATGAAAATTGCATGGTAATAGAGAAATAGAGATTTAGAAAGATAAATAATCTAATAGAAAGATAAATATTTACCAATATTATTGTGAGTTTCTAGATTCCCTACAAGGGTTATTGATGAGCAAGGCAAAATGACAACTTAGACAGGAGCACCTGGATTTGGGGGTAAGGATAGAAAGGCTTCAGTATACCATTGTTCTGCCCCAGCTACGGAACCCAACAAATGTAGCACACACAAAACTCCGAATAATTCCGTTTACTACAAACACAGTCTTTTTCAAATGCAGGCTATTACTAAAAATGTCCTTAACAGCCTGCCAGAAATTCCAAAGATTCAATAAAGGCTTACAATAGTTGGCAATTAGCCCAGAAACCAGGTTTGCAAAGAAAATTCACTTTCAAATGCTCAACAAACGACCAGATGAACCCACATTGTTTCCTGCAACATTTGCCAGCTGTGTGCAAACTTAAATAGGCTAAGGGAGTGGCCAATTAGCCCCAAGCCTTACTTTTGAGGAGATCTCCTCCTGAGTATCCACTCCTGCCTTTTGGCAGCTCTGTGTCCTCGTGCATTGAGAAGAGGCTCCTTCACTTCACTCTCTTCACTTAAAGGAGCCTCTGGAGGATCCGAAGGCCCTGGCTGAATCTCTGCCTCTGGCACCACATCTTTTTCAGCCTCCTCACTGTCCAGCTCGAGTCCCGGTTGCACAGGCTGCTGGCGCAACACCACACCAGCCTCTTCGTTGTCAGGATCAGCCACAATCCGCACAGGCCACTGACGGGGCACAATAACCATATGAAAAAAGGGACCCTTGAAAGACAAAAGCTGAATATGCCAAAACCATTACTTGCAGCTTTAGGAGGAATATCCAACATTATAATTACAAAGTTAATTAAATAACTAAATGCAATTTAAGGTATAAATCTGATTGCCATAATTACCTACTAGCATGTCCATCTCCTAAGAATCTATATAGGATATCATCAAATAAAAACTCAGAAACATAATATGGGGAAGGAAGGAAGGAAGGAAGGAAGGAAGGAAGGAAGGAAGGAAGGAAGGAAGGAAGGAAGGAAGGAAAGGAAGGAAGGAAGGAAGGAAGGAAAGAAGGAAGGAAGGAAAAACAAGGATTAGATTAAGATATAAGCAAACTAACAGTTCTTTAAGCAGAACATTATAGTATCCAATGCAGTTTAACAAATTTATCTGTTTATTAGTTTAGTAGGATCACAAAATAAGTGAGAGTCACCTTTGGAAATTATTGAGAAAATATTGACGGCTTCAGCTAGAGCTATTCAAGCAAGAAAATAATGACAGAAAATAAAAGGTAGTTCCCAACCTTAAGGAGAACACTGAATGATGCCAACAGAGATAGTAAGAGATGTTGATTATGTAGATCTAGGTGGAAATTCAATAAATGTTGCTTTCTACAAATTGAGTGTATTTAATCAGACATGTCTATAAAACAGGCTGAAATATTAGCAAGGCAAGGGGGACGGCAGAAATGAAGACAGAGATAGATATTGCTTATGTAACAACAGCAATACCTATCAAAAGAAAATCAGATTATGAACAGTGGGGAAAAAAGGCCAAAAATTGAAATAGGAATAAAATAAAGAAAATATAGTGTGAAAAACCTCCAGATAATTTGATTCAGCAATTTGAAAAATAGTTTGTCTCAAATCCAATCATACTATTCAATGTGATACAATTTTGAAGGAGAGAGGTAAGATCTCATCAGGCCAGAGTAACCTGATTTGTGTCTGAATTTGGGATTCAGCTGACTGATGCGCATCCATAAATCAAAGCACAGTTGCCTTTCTCAAAAAACAGAATAAAAGGCTAAACCGAATGTGATGTATTGTGACTTGGGTGTTCTAGGGTGAGTCTTAACAGGTAGTCCTTGATGCACAATCATTCGTTCAGCAACTATTCAAAGTTACAATGGTGCTGAAAAAAAGTGACTTACAAACAGTCCTTGCATACATGACTGTCACAGTTCCCCCACATGATCAGCTGATCAAAATTTGGATGTTTTGGCCATTTGCATGTATTTATGATGGCTGCAGTGTCCTGATTACCATTTGTGACCATCCCAGCTGGCTTCCAACAAGCAAAATCAATTAGGAAAGTTGGTTTTGCTTAATAGCCATGTGATTCGCTTAACAACTGCAATGATTTGCTTAACAACTGTAGCAAAAAAGGTGCAACTCACTTAGCTGCCTTGCTTAGCAATAGAAATTCTGGTCACAACTGTGGTCATAAGTCAAGGTCTACCTGTATTTCTTATTCATGTGTGCACACACGCGCGCGCACACACACACACACACACACACACATTTATTTATTTACAGTTTGGTTAAAAGAATTATTGAATTACCAAAGGAAAATATTAGTTTATTAAGCAACCATTTATTAAGAAAAGACATACATATTCACATCCACAATACAATCTATAGTATCTAATTTACTCAACTTTGAATTTTCAATGTATTAGACAGTTAGTAACAGGAACAGTTACTAAATGGCCAAGTTCCTATTTCAGCCAAATATTATGCCAAATCCAGATGGAATTCTTGAAAAACAAAAAAACTACCTAATGCTAATAAAGAGATGTTTCATAGAATCTAGTAATGAGTAGATTGGGACAACTCTCCAAAATATCACTAGAAAGCACTGACCTAAATCAAAGATACCAGTAAGTTACCAGAAATTTTATGTTAATTTAATTTACCTGTAGCCCTTAGACCTAATTTCAACACTCCACAAATAAGAACACAGAACTCAAAAAGAGAGCTGTTTGCCCCTTCCCTGCATCCTGTTGGCTTGGAGAAACTAAAAAAGGTGTGGAACACAAGAATAGAGGGGTTGTCAGAAAGAGAATGTAAAATTACTCATTTTAAATTCTCTCTCTCTCTCTCTCTCTCTCTCCTCTCTCCTCTCTCCTCTCTCCCCAAGGTTGATTGGAGGAAACTTTTGCCTTCTTTGCTTTGGCATATGTGTGAGTGAAGAAAAAAGTCAAAGAGGAAGGGCATAGAATAATCTTTGGAAATTTAGCTCATTAACAGAAAGAATGGAATAGAATAGAATAGAATAGAATGGAATAGAATAGAATAGAATAGAATAGAATAGAATAGAATAGAATAGAATAAGAACTAAAACTAGAAATAGAAATAGAAATAGAAATAGAACTCTTTATTGGACACACAAGGAATTTGTCTCTGGCGCACATGTACACTGTATATACACAAGCATACAATGTACATACAGCAGATGGGTCTTTCATTGCACTGTGTAGCTTAGGATAACATTTCTCCCCCTAAGTAATCATACAATTTTCTAAAATTGCTGAGGGTTCAGTCTGATAAATCCAGAAAGTTAAGGTGAGGTTAAGTTATCGATACCAATATTAAGCCAGTCCGGAGAGATTCCTTTTTCTCCACAATTTCCATTTGCAGATTTGCTTTGTTTTTATTCCCACATTTTCTCTACTTCTGTTATTTGAGACTGCGGTTTCAGCTTTTCAAAAATGACTTTCCCCCCTCTGGCTTCCTCAAAAGAGTTCCACTCACTGCTCTTTTACAGAGTTTATCAGCAAGGACACTGTCATTTCATAATGGGTTCCTGTTGCTACTCAAATGAAAATGTCATGGCAGCGTGTGAGACTTAGATTGAATTGATCTTTGCAGCTTCTGTCATGGTGACATTATGTGAGTCATTTGATCTAACCGTTGACTGTGCTCCAAGTAGATGGATGGGAAGTAGGCTGCATTATGACTTGGCCTTAAAGCAGTTGGCTAATCAGAATTGGTCATATAGTAATTGCGTGGACTCATACTGACCTATAATTACTCTGTATGGCAAAACCTTTTCCAATCTTATTTCTAACACTTTTGCAATATCTCTGCAATTATACTTATCTTCTCCAGGAGGCACAATTATATAGTTATTTGTGTGCTGTAAAAACTTTTAAGTGAAATGTAAAGTTGAATCCAATATTTTTGGCCCAACCATGTGTAATATTTCTGTGGTTTGCAGTTTGAAGAGAGCACAGAAGATTGCAAAAAAAGTGCAGTTTTTAGACAGAAGCCTTGAAATGACAGGGAAATGAAATGCAGGATGTCTGGAATTCAAATATGTGAATATGGTTATCAAAATGGCTCAAAATCGAAGGGGCTCTTAAGCAAAGTAATTTCTAATAGATATGTAATTCCCCTTTACCCAGGATGATTATGAGCCACCCACCAAAGAAGCATTGTGTTATCCTCAAGACAACCCCAGCCAGCAGCTACTTACAGTTTCCATCTATTCCCTGGCACAGTGTCAAAAATAATATTTCTTTCTTGTGCCAGGTTTTGTGCACAGGGTTGTTTTGTGTTTCCATTGTGTGTGTGTGTGTGTGTGCGCGTGCGCGCGTGCGTGTGTGTGCATTTCAGTCAAGGCTAATGTTAACAGTGGCCCACCAGAGTGCAGCCTGCTAATTTCAGGAATTGATCCTGGTCCAGTCCTTTTGGTGCAGTGTTGGGCAGGTTTTCTGGTTGAAAGTTATGTCTAGCATCCAGTCAGAAAATGCATATACTCATATCTTTCTCTCATAATGATATTCTGCTTTAAAGAAGGGGAAGTTTAACTGCTGCTTCCTCTCATTAGAAAAGTAGCAGTGAGGAAAAGCAATTCTTTACCATCTCTCTCTTTTTTTTTTACTGACTGCATTACAGATCAATGGTTTCTTGCTGTTATTTGTAATATGACACCAGTGATCTGAAGCAAGTTTGCTCAAATGGAAGGCAAAGCTACAAAGCTTTCCTATCTAACAGTCGCTAAAATTGGAATAGCTAGTAGACAGACTATGGCCCATGTTATTCATGGGCTATTATGCACAGAACAGCCGCACTGGAGGCTGCTCAAATTGAGCTATAAATTGACTGATCCTGTTCTAAAGTAACATCTGAAGGAGAACCTTGTGTATTTCTTTTTACTGGTGATATGGTAGCCTTTTTTTTTTTTTGTATTATCAAGAGAACAAGGAGGTTTATTGTCTTGTTACTACACACTGATATTTCTAAAAAATCATCCTTAGCTCCATAAAATGATATACAGTATATAGACAAGGCTTAACTAATCATTCAGGACAGTGAAAGAAACCTCTGTGTTCTTGGTGGCAGTTTTTGTTCTCCAAAATGTTTCCAGAGGATGAACATGGTGATCTCTTCACATGTGTTCTGAGAGGTGCCTCTACTGCAGTGATACTTTGATGCATGTTAGAGATTGTGCAGATAAGGTTTAGAAAAGGCTCTGCAATCCATTTCATGGCAATTTATGATTCCAACTGCACATTAATTGGGATTCAAGTATCACAAAGTTGCCCAGATTTGGTTAAGATCTGAAAGTATTTGCTATATAAATGAATACTACTAGTACAACTGATAAACTGTATCCTAAGCAGGCTTTGTTGTTGTTAAAGAATGGCATTATTGGGCTTTCTAGGGATGACATATTTCTACTTACAACAAACTAATTTTGCCCAAATCCAAACTATTACCTATACACCTGAGCATAAAGTAAAACTGCTTTTCCCCACTTCTGCCAGTAAAAATAACACAACAATTTGCTATCCTTTCAAAATATCTAGAATTTCTTGCCTCTGGCAGTTACTTCAAATAACCTTTTAATGGGATTAAACTGGATTCCATCACATATTTCTACTAAGATCAGTAACATAATTCCTTTAACTGTTTTGGTTGATTATTCCTGCATACAAGTAGTTCTCAGTTTATGACTATTTGGTTAATGATGGTTTAAATTAACAATGGCTTGAAAAAGGTGCTTTATGGCCTATAAAGCACTTCTGATTATCACAAAAGTCACACACAATCCTGTGAGTTCTTTCATGATTGTATGAGAATCATGATCTGGCTGCTTGGTAACCTGTTCACACTTATAGCCAATTGCCAAGGGCCTTGCAATCTTGTTATTGCCTTTTGCAATCTTCCCTGCCGGCTTTCCCAGAAAGTCAGTGGGGAAGCTGGCAGGGAAGATTGCAAGATTGTTGCCACCTGCTGAGAGGACTTCATCTCAATTCTGGGGGCTGGCTGAAAGAACTGCTTGCCAAAGACAATCCCAGTAGGAATATCAATCTGAACAGGCATGGAGTTGAAATCCTTTGGCAGGCAGCTTCATCAGACAGCCCCCAAGACCAAAAAGAAGCCAAAACCGGAGCAGGATTTTAAGCCCCTGGATGGAAAGGCAGCATGGTAAATTGAGGAACACAAAGGTGCTATAGGGTGGGGGAGGCTCTGGGAGGTTCAGTTCACATTATGAGTGTCTCTTTGCTCAGGGGCTGAAAATCCTGCTTATATTTTGGAGGAAGGATTTTCAGCTCCTGAGCAAAGAGACAATCGCACTTAGCCTGTGCTGGGCCTTTCAGGGTCTTCCTACTCAACTGAGACATCTTGCACTCCTTACCTGGGACTTCATCTGCTTAATGGATCACTAAATTACTTAATAATTGCAATTGGAAGTGCTGGGATTGTGGTTGTTGAAATAAGCAGTCATGTGATGTCTTGTCTCACAACCGCTTCTCTCTGTGACTGAGAGTTCCATCCCAATTGAGATTGTAAGTCGAGGACTATCTGTATTGCAATAGCAATAGTGTGGTGTCTTTATTTAGAGTAGGTCACATTCCTGTAAGCTGATTACTTTAGTTGTTTCTCACTATATATGGAACTTTTGTTTCACATTTCATATAAATCAAGCTAATTTGCACTTCTCAAACTTCATATGAAAACAAAAATGCAGTCAGCACTCATTGTTTGCACTTTTCTGAATTTTATGTTGTTTTCTTCTGAACGATAGGATAAATTGTGAATAAGGTACATAAGAAATGTGTTTACAAAAATATGTATATTAGGCAAAACACATAGAAAATGTGTATAATGTTCATGCTTTTAGATATAAATTGATCCTTATGTTATATTACAATTGAGGTGAGATAGGGTAGGATATGACAAATTAACTTTAAAAAATGCAACCATAGAGGAAAAATACAAAATTCTTCATCTCTATCTTCACCTAAAGCTAATGTCACTGAAGTAAGAGATTATAAGTAAAACTTCTTGCTGCTATCAAAACCCTTTCTAATAATAAAGAATATATATGCCTTTGATTCAGTTGAATTCTGAACCCTATCATGAATCTGGCTGCCTTGAACACATTGTATGATTCCATGAGGAGTTAGCATAGTACCCTAGCTGACATTCTCTCCACATTTTAGTAGCTACTAGACAGAGCAAATTGAAGAAATTTGAAACTCCATTGCAACACAGGTCATAGGCTCCATCATGGTAAGAGCAGCCAAACATTAAAATGCAGATCTACTTCTCAAAAAAGAGATATTAAAACTAAATTCAAAATGGAATCTCCACAGAACTTGAACAAAAAAGGCTGTCTTAGGGCTGAGCCCACAGGGTTATTCTTTTGCTCTCAAAAATATAAATAAATGTTGCTTTTATGTTTTACAGAATCTAATTCTTCTTCTTTAGGGAGAGAAGTACTTATTTGGACACACAGAGAGAGAAACTGCTTTTACTTTTGAAATGCTATTTTCCTTGCTTTCTCTCCTGCAAATATTGCTATCAGTTTATTAGTGTTCAGCTGCAATTCTTACCAGACCGATCAATCATTCCTGGCTCACCATAGACTTCAAGCAGCTTTTTATTAGTTTTCGTTCCAAAAACATTTGAAATATTGTACAAATGTTACTGGGGCAGTAGGAAAACTCTGAGTGGACTGGCTGGATTTAGAAATGTCAAAGTGTGATGGTCAAATGCTGAATATATATTGGAGTGTTTTATTCAAAATATATTTGACTATCAACAGATAGCCATACAGCATGAGCATCTATACATGCTGTACATGACCATTCATCCTCTAAAAAACATCAATGCAGCCCTGCCTCCCTCTCTCTCTCCAGAGTTAGTAGGCAACAAATGGGAGAAGGGAATGCCTGACTTATTGTTCCTGATCTCTAGTAGAATCTCCTCTGTTTATACTAGGCCAGGGATGTCAAACTCATGTCATCATGGCATTGTCACATGACATATCGAGACTTTTCCCCCTTCGCTAAACCAGACGTGGGCATGGCCAGCGCATGATGCATCCAGCCAGCAGGCCACGAGTTGACAGCCCTGTACTAGGCAGTTGTGCATACAGGAGGTACAGAGGGGCAGCATAGCATCCTTCATAGGCTCTCCTCGTAGACCTCACAGTCCTACTGGATGGGTGGGGAAGACCTAGCTTGGACAATGGTATTGCAGCAGGACAGCTGGGAAGTGGCTGAGCAGTGGCTGGATGATAGCAGCCATAGGATTCTGGGGTCCAGTGCACTTTGGGCGAAGACTGGATTATGGCTACCCAAACCAGCAGACAAAGGGGACAATGTGCTTCTCCTGTGTCCTTCAGCAATAGGTCCTGGAGCAAAGTGCTTTTCTGTCTCTATTCTCAGTTTCCACAGCAATTTTCAAGACCTGCCCTGTTCTCCCTGGTCTCATTCAGGCAGGCAGGGCAGATACATTTTCTAGGTTGGCAGAGGCAGAGTAATTGTAAGAGATTGAGCAGCAGCAGCAAATGGGACTGCTGTGGTAGACAGAGTTAATGAAAGAAAGGATGTAAGGAAAGAAAGAAGAGACCTTCCTCAGGGGATCACTTGCAATTCCCTTTAACTTACCCAACCCTTTAGGATAGGAAGAAGAAAAAAAGGAAGATAGATGGATTTCATGTTTAATTTCTAATAATAGTAAATGGTTCGTTTGAGGCTATCTAATCACTGGGATTTGAAAAAGGGATGCTACATAATAGATTGTTATCAAATGTAATGTAATTCTGTGGAAAAAAAGGTATTTAAAGAAATCAAGTTTCAATACTCCTACACTTATCATTTTGCAATATGGAGGCTTGCTTACCAAAGAGAAGTTCTATGTTGTCTCCTTCTTTTAAAAAATAAATAAATAAAAACAACTATAGAATGATAGTTTTTTAATCATCTCCTTTTTAACCTTTTTTACCATCTCCTTTGGTTTCCCGTAAGAGAAAGAAATGAAACTTTGAATTTCCAAATCCCACACCTCACTCTGGTTTCCGGTCAAATTGGACATATTATAGTTCAGCTTGAATTGAAGCTGATATTTTCCAATTCAGTGACCTGGACCCAAAGTGAATGTTATGCATGATATAAATCTAAAGTACATTGTGGTAAGTTTCTACCCATTTGTGTTTGGTATTAGAGTTCCTGTAAACATAGCAGTACAGGAGAGAAAGGTTAAGGATACAGCAGTATTTGTTGCAAATTTAGTAATTACCAATATTTTCCCTTCCCCTTAAAGATACTATTTGCATTTTTGAAAACCTACAAGCTAACGCAAAAATGCATTGATGTCAATTCTAGTTGTTCATTATTTCTTAATAGTATGTTTTAGAATCCTGCAGGTAAACCAATGCAAAAATTATTTAGCCTATTGGAAAGGTTTTCTCCAACATCCGTCATAACTAGGGTGAATAACTTTAATAAAAACAAGCTTTCTAAACTATTTAAAACATTCTCAAGTCAATACTTCATACAAATTACCTTTGCATTGCAATAGATTTATATATTTCCAAGTGCAATTAAATGAATTCAAGTTGTCATTCGCAGTGCCAATGAATCACTCAGATTCATTTTTAGCATGTGTTATTGTGTGCAGACTCAGTGCATTATTAAACTTAATTTTGTAACCTGAACTCATTTTAAAAAGGTCTGAATTCCCACATGAAATCTCCACATGGAGATATAATTTTCCATACACTAAGCCATAAAGACTTATGAATGTGTATTTCCCCAAAGACAATGAACATAAGTATGTACAAGGTAAACATGTTCAAAAATTAGAATAATGCAGACTATATATTTTTATAATTTGGAGCTCCATTCATCCAGTATCTTAGGTAACTTAGCTGGCTGTCAATATTTATTCTCGAGCAAAATCTTTAAAATAAGTTTTTAAAGTTTAGGTACTCCAATACTCTGTATGTGTACTTAAGAGCCTTGGTGGTACAGCAGACTAAAGCACTGTTAAGATAACACCAGTTGCCTGCAATTATTGCAAGTTCAAATCTCACCAGTCTCAAGGTTGACTCAACCTTCCATCTTTTCGAAGGTAGGTAAAATGAGGACCCGGTTTGTGGGGGCAATAAGCTGACTTTGTATATAAAAGAACACCGCTTAGGGGGAGGCGAAAGCCCTACTAAGCAGGTATATACAAAAGTATGAAGGCTATTGCTTAATGCATTGTAAGCTGCCCTGAATCTCAGGAAAAGGGCGGCATATAAATCGAACCAATAAATAAATAATTAATAAATAAGAACATTGGTAGCTGCCTCATCCCAAGTCTGACTGTTTGTCTATATTTCAATCTAGTTTACCCTGACTGGCAGCAGTTTTCTGGAGTGCTTTTAAAGCACATGCAACCTGATTGTTTGCCTGCAGATGCTAGGATTGCAATTTGGAATCAATGAACTATGAATGTGCTTTATTTTTGAGCAGTTTTGGGAAGAATTTTCAGAGATCCTGTACCTATAGATTTCATCTGTCTGTCTATCTGTCTATCTAGATCTATCTATCTATCTAGATCTACCTACCTATCTTCTATCTATCTATCTATCTATCTATCTATCTATCTATCTATCTATCTCATTTGATGTACAGTATATTCTCACTTTATTTTCTATCTCTCAGCAAATAATAGCATTTAGCTACTTAGATTGGGCTGGTCTGGGGTGAGAAGAGGATTTGGCTGAGAAGAGGATTTGAATACAAACAAAGAGAGTGAAAGAATGTGGTGTACTAGTTAAGTGTAGTGGTCTAAGAATGGGGAAGGCAGGGAAAAGCCATCTGGATGATCTGGGGACAATCACACTCTCTTAGCTGTAGTTGGGATGTGTGTGTTACCCAATAAATCCACCATCCTGTGTTGATCCAATGTGGCATGTTATGGTCTGTAATCTTCAGTGATGAGACATTCCTTCTGCATTGGATTGATTCAGGCTGAATCAACAACAACAAATAGTTTCAATACTTTGGATGTGGCCAAAGTTAATACTTATCTGTTCTTCAACAGGGCAAAGCCTTGGTTTATAAAAACCAAACTCTAAAAACTACTTAGAATGCAATGCAAGTAGTTAAAGTATTGTTTCATTTGCAGTTAACCTATAAATATAAATGCCAAAAGTAAAATAATAAAATGTTGTGTCAGAAAACATATAAACTGTTATTCCTTTGTTTTGTGAAACACTTTTCATTGTCGGAAGAAGAAGAATTCAAATAAAAAAAATATAGAGGGGGTGGATGACTTGTTTGCACGAAAACACAAAGCTAAGCAGGGAGTCTGTGAGTCTGTGTGGGAGAACAGCAGATTTATTTGTTTACATCTCACTTAGCCCTTACTATTTATCTTTTCTTATACAGCACATATCACATGTCTTTGCCATTCATTATTCAACTGGTGGTCCTCTCCCACCAATTCTATTGCCAAGTGAGCTTGTCACATGGAACACATTTGCTGAAAAATGAAATAGTCCAGAAATATTTGTTTGCTTGTTATTTGCTCTAAAGTTTTTCTTTTTCTAAAAGTAGCAATTTATGTCCTTCAGAAACAAAGTATTTCTGATACTTTTCACAATACATTGTCTTCACATGCCATGCATGCCTTGATAGATTAACTGTCATAATGGTAATATAATAAATAAAGTTACAACTTGTTCCAAAAAATAGATACACTGAGATGTCGCTTTTGGCTGAAATGAAACATTACTGGAGCTGAAATATGGCACATTTAGAATATGGAGCAATATGCAATGAACACGAAATACCAGGGAATTATATCACTTCAGCAATTCGCCACATGTCATGATAGTCAGAATGGAAAAGACTATGAAGCTATTATTCTACTCCCCTATAATGCATTTATTTATTTATCAAAATATAAACTGCCTCCTGTCTTGGATCCAATTTGATGGCAGACGTTTGGGCTAATATTGGATATTTCTTCATGATTCAGCTTCTGTTATAATCCAGATATATGCTACTAGTTATTTATAAAAATAATAAAAGGTGAGATAAAAATAAATAAAATAAAACTCATTGTCATAACCTTTAACTGGGTTACCTTTATAATGATAAAAGAACTAAATGTGTGTCCAGCTATGTAAATCATTCCATGGAATTCAGAGATTTACCTTGTAAATCATCAACATCTTGGCGGATCTTTGTGTTACTGTTATGGTTACCATGTGCAAACTTCTAGCAAAATATGTTAAGAGTCCAGAAAATCAAAGAAAATTTATTTTTGGAACATGGAACATCCGCATCCTACTGAAAGGAGAAAAGGTGGCAAGGCCTGAAAGATGAACAGAACTCATAGCAATCAATTGCTGCATTGACATCCAGTGAGATCAGGTTTCAGATGAGGGTTTATTATAGGAAGTATGTAAGAAGATATATATTCTTTTGGAAAGGGAAACCAGAGACTGATAACAGGACCTATGGAAAAGGTTTTGCAATCAAAGCTCCTCTGCTGGAGAATATCTGTACTCCATCTACTGGAATAAATGAACATGTTCCGCTTTTCTTTCAGCAAATCCTGGTACATTGTCAACATCTGTGTACCAATGTACCAGTTTTCATGAGTCTAAGACAAGAAGACTGCTTGTGGGAACACGAGCCGCAGTGGGAACACTAGCTGCTGTGGCGCAGTGGATAGAGTGCAGTACTGCAGGCTACTTCTGCTGATCACCGGTTGCCAGCAGTCTGGCAGATCAAATCTCACTAGGCCCAAGGTTGACTCAGCCTTTCATCCTTCTGAGATCAATAAAATGAGGATCCAGATTGTTGGGGGCAATATGCTGGCTCTCTAAACTGCTTAGAGAGGGCTGTAAAGCACTATGAAGCAGTATATAAGTCTAAGTAATATTGCTATTGCTAACATAGAGATTCCAGGCTGATTCCTATTTTGACTCTTCCCCAAGCTCTGCCACTTTTTCTCCTACAGGTGGGGACAGAACAGAGACAATGGGGGAGGGGCCTTGGGAGACATGGGGTGGGAAAAGAGCAACGGCCTGCTGCTTTTGAACAAGTGAGCCAGACACAACTTGTGCATCTCTAACAAGAATTTTTGAACTTGCAAAAAAGTGCAAAACAGCCTGGATGTATCCCAGGTCCAAACACTGGTATCCCCTTCTCTGTTACATCCGGACGGCAAGCACGAGCGGCCAAGAGAGCAGCCAATTGGTCTAAACGCCAGCAGGCAGCCGGCGGGAAATTGGCAGCTCCTGATTGGCCCAGTCTCTGACAGCTGAAGTATAAAAGAGCTGTCTGTGCCTCAAAACCTTGCTCGCTCTCCAAGGTAGTTAGCTAATCAGAGCAAGTCACTGTTAGCTGTTATTGTTAGTCAATAAATATGTTGTGAAGTGTTTATCCTGCCTCGCCTCCCTTCTTTAGCCTTTGTTCCATGAACAGAACAACTGGCGACGAAGGATTGGGATTACTCTGAGGCGGCAGGTCGAGCGAAGACACTACAAGAGCTGAAGCACTGAGCTGAGCCACAGCAACGAGACATCGCAAATTCTAAGGTCTGACGCTGTTCTTCAGGAAGATGTCCACCCTATCTACATTCGCCCCTTTCAACCAGGCAGTGGAGACCTGGGATTCCTTCTTCGACCGTTTTAACTGTTTCCTGGTCGCAAATGACTATAAAAGTCTGCCAGGGGATAGGAAGTTAGCTGTTTTCCTCAGTGTCTGTGGGCATGATATGTTCGAGACAGCTAGGGCACTATTAGCACCTCAGACAGTCCATAATGTGCCCTGGGAGACACTGCTAGCCATTTTAAAAGGCCACTATGCCCCTCTACCCTCAAGAGTTGCTAGACGTTTTGCATTTCGGCACCGTTTTCAGGCAGAAGGGGAAACTATTAATCAATACATGGCAGCCTTAAGGGCAGCCACTTTGTATTGTGACTTTAGAGATTACTTAGAAGATATCCTTTTGGACCAGTTAATATGTGGGGTCAGGGATATCCGCTTACAGCGTCGCTTATTAGCTAGAATGGATATTACGTTGCAAACAGCTATAGATGAGGCTAGAGCCTCCGAATTATCAGTTAAATCAGCTACCGAGATAAGGCAGAACCTCAGCCCACAAGTTGCCCAGAAAACTACCATGGTTCACCATGAGGAAACTGAGGTCGAGTCTGACCAGCTGTCAGAGGGCGAGGAAGATGTAAGTCGCTTACAAACGACCCGAAAGAAAGGTGGGAATTCTGAGGGATTGAGGACTCAAGCCCCATGTGCAGGGTGCGGAGGGAATCATTCCCGTTCCTCATGCAGATTCAAAAACGCTGACTGCAGACGATGTGGTAAAAAAGGCCACCTTGCTAGGGTTTGTAAAGCTAGCCAACCGGCTAATAACAGTAATAATAATAATAATTATAACAGTCTTCCTAGACCTAGCCGAAATTACCAACCCCAAAACAGGCAGAGTAGGAGGGAAGAAGAATGTTTTAATATTTACAAGGGTGCCTGCCACCCTGAGACAGTTATAGGCCAGTCAAAATCAGACTTGAGGAAAAAAATTTTCCTCACAGTTCTTTTAGAGGGTAAACCTTGTAGAATGGAAGTGGACACTGGCTCTTCTGTTTCAATAATTTCGTGGAGCACTCTTAAACGACTGGTGCCCTCGATGTCTAGGAAGCGTTTATCCTTTTGTACATTTAGGCTTCGTGACTACCAAGGTAAGTCACGGACTACATTCCGGTTTTGGGATCCGGGAGATTTGGAATCAAGTACAAGGGTTTCAGTGGCCGCCTTAATTTAATTGTTGTTGATGGCACGCTTCCAAGTTTATTAGGATTAGAGTGGTTTGACGCTTTAGGGTTAGCTATTACAGGTATTCATGCAACTTCCTCTATTGCATTTTCTGATTTGTTCACGGAGTTCTCTGATGTATTTAGTGAGGGTCTTGGCAAATATACAGGTACCCCCATATCCTTTAATTTGGATCCCAAAATTGCCCCCATCCACCTTAAGCCACGGAGAGTGCCTTTGGCACTCCGTGCTCAAGTCGATAAGGAGATTGATAGACTTATAGCTCAGGGAATATTAGAGCAGGTAGATCACGCTCGGTGGGAGACGCCTATCGTCACCCCAATAAAATCTGATGGTTCTGTCCGCATCTGCGCGGACTACAAGGCGACAATAAATAAGGCTTTACAGGCTCACCCCTACCCTGTTCCGGTGGTACATCACCTCCTCCATTCATTGGGCCGTGGCTCAATTTTCGCTAAATTGGATATGGCGCAAGCCTATCAACAACTGGAAGTGGACGCAGCTACCGCAGAGGCCCAGACGATTGTCACTCACAGGGGTGCCTTCCGTTGTAGACGACTGCAATTTGGGGTCTGTGTCGCCCCAGGCATTTTTCAATGCCTCATGGAAAGGCTGCTGCACGGATTGCCAGGAGTAATTCCTTACTTCGACGACATTTTCGTCTCTGCCATGTCAGAAGCTGACCTTGCCAGCCGTCTCCGTGCCGTGTTATCCCGTTTCCGGCAAGCAGGACTCAAACTCAAGCCCAATAAATGCAAAATGGGAGTGCATCAGGTAGAGTTCTTGGGCTACCTCGTTGATGCTGCCGGGTTGCATCCTACGCCTGCAAAGGTGCAAGCTATCCAGAGTGCCCCACCGCCTACCGGCAGAGCCAAATTACAAGCCTTCCTGGGACTTTTAAACTTTTATAATATGTTCTTGCAGCACAAAGCAACTGTCGCAGAGCCTCTTCACCGTCTTCTTGATAAATCAACACCGTGGACCTGGGGACGCAAGGAGGCCGACGCTTTCCGGGCTGTGAAACGACTCCTCACTTCGGATTCTGTATTGGTGCAGTATGACAGCGAACTCCCATTGACTCTGACTTGTGATGCATCACCTTATGGGGTGGGGGCCGTTTTGAGCCATCAGCTACCTAATGGGACTGAAGCCCCCATCGCTTATTACTCCAGAACTCTCTCTGCCGCTGAACGTAATTACGGGCACATTGACAAGGAGGCGTTGGCCATCGTGGCTGGCGTTAAACGTTTCCATGATTATTTATATGGCCGTTTTTTTCACATTTTCACAGATCACAAGCCATTGTTGGGAATTCTGGCCGGCGATCGTCAGTCTCCACAGATCCTGTCCCCCCGGATGACCAGGTGGGTCGTATTCCTGGCGGCCTACAATTATAGCCTGGCCCACCGCCCGGGTAAGGACTTGGGTAATGCTGACGCCCTCAGCAGATGCCCCTTTCCTGCTCCTGTCGACGACCCTGCTCCGGCCTCATCTATTCTACAGATTGATGACAAACAGAGTCCGGTGTCTGCCGCTGATGTCGCTTGGTACACCACCAAAGACAAAATCTTACACCAAGTCCTGGACTGGGTGAGAAGGGGGTGGCCCCTAGGGCAAATCAACTCTGAGTTTCTCCCATACAAAACTCGGCAACATGAGCTTTCCACGTTGCGGGGCTGCCTGTTGTGGGGCACCAGGGTGGTTGTTCCTGTAGAGCTAAGGCGGCAAGTCCTGGCCACTTTGCATAATGGCCATCCAGGAGTGGGCCGAATGAAGGCTTTAGGCCGCAGTTACCTATGGTGGCCCAAGTTAGATGAAGCGATCGCGAACTGGGTCGCCGACTGCCAGCAGTGCCAGCATACTAGCTCAGCCCCTCCGAAGGCTCCAGTTAGGGAATGGGAGTTACCAAGGGCTCCCTGGTCCCGGGTCCACTTGGATTTTGCGGGTCCCTTCCAGGGCCATACCTTTATGATCATAGTTGACGCCTATTCTAAGTGGGTTGAGTTGGTGGCAATGGCCTCAACCACAGCGGAGGCAGTAGTCAGGGCACTCAGGAGGGTATTCACTACCCATGGCCTACCAGATTTGATTGTAACAGACAATGGGCCTCAATTAATGTCAGCCACATTCCAAACTTATTTAGCAAGACATGGCATTAGGCATGTCACTGTAGCTCCGTTCCGGCTGGCTGGAAATGGCCTTGCTGAGAGGGCCGTGCGATCGGCCAAGGAGGCCCTAGCTAAATTGGGGCCTGGGGATTGGCACACTAAGTTAGCTACCTATTTGTTAGCGTAGCATGTGACCCCATGCCCGACGACAAACCGCAGCCCAGCTGAGTTGTTAATGGGCCGCCGGTTGAGAACTGACTTGGACCGTTTACACCCTGACTATGTTCCTGAAAAGCCCCTGGATTCAAGTGGTGGAGCCTGTTCCTTCCAAGAGGGGGAGTGGGTGTATGCCCAAAATTATGGGGGGGATCCCCGTTGGGTGCCGGGCCAGATTATTGAGGTTACGGGGCCACGGTCATACAGAGTTCAGCTAGGAGACGGCCGTACCTGGTGGAGGCACGTGGACCAGCTGCGCCGCCGCCGGTTGCCCCCACAAGGGACGATCACGGACGAAGCCCTATCCGGGTTAGGCATACCGAGTTCTGCCAGAGCCTCATCTCCCGAAAGCAAGTCACCTCCTGAGGCTCAAACCGACAACGAGGGGTCCACAGACTTACCCGTTGTTACTGCACCCACGTTGCCGTTCGAAGCGCCATCCGAAGCTGAACTGCAGTCTCCAGGAGTTCCAGAGGCGCCAGGCATGGGTCCTCCTACCGCAGCCATCTCTGAGGGACCACGCAGATCAGGGAGGACCAGAAGACACCCGGCTTACCTCGCTGAGTACGTTTGTGCCATCCAGGAAGAAAGGGGTGTTACGTCCGGACGGCAAGCACGAGCGGCCAAGAGAGCAGCCGATTGGTCTAAATGCCAGCAGGCAGCCGGCGGGAAATTGGCAGCTCCTGATTGGCCCAGTCTCTGACAGCTGAAGTATAAAAGAGCTGTCTGTGCCTCAAAACCTTGCTCGCTCTCCAAGGTAGTTAGCTAATCAGAGCAAGTCACTGTTAGCTGTTATTGTTAGTCAATAAATATGTTGTGAAGTGTTTATCCTGCCTCGCCTCCCTTCTTTAGCCTTTGTTCCATGAACAGAACATATATCATAGTACACTAGCATGATCTTAAAGACACTACCATCACATGGGCCACACAAATTGCTGAGTGCTGGGCAGATCACAAGCTGGTTCAGTCAGTTCTCAAACTACACATAGATCCTTTAAATTGTAACCAAGTAAAGACTGTTAGAAAACCGTTCAACATCAGCAAACTGTGAGACTCAAGTCAAGTCCAACATTTTCAAGATGTATTTAATGAAAAACCTTCTGGCAATTTACTGCTTATGGGAACCTGTTCTGAACAGTAAATGCAGTTCGAAGTTGTCATCACACAAAGTGCAGCAAGTTACATGGATTGAGAACCAGGTGCATCAAGACTGATTTGATAAAACCATGAGACCATTTCAATAATCTTTCAGACCAAGAACTAGCCCTATGTAGGCTAGCAGAATGACCCATTGTCTGTCTCAAACAAAATCATGTTTAAACACTGCATTCCAATGCACAGGCAAAACCACAAGAAATTCAGGACAAGTGTTGGCAAAGAAAGGTTGAGCAGGTGGAATGTTATACAAATATGCATATCGCTAAAGAGTTCTTTGGTGCCTGGTTCTTCTAAATCAGGATACTCCCCCTTGCGCCATCTAATGGAATACACCTATTAGAAACAAGGAAAAACTGTTGGGCTGAATACTTTTCCAACCTACTTAATAGGCTGTCCACAGTTGATCTTTATGTCCTCAGTCTTGATGACCTAGACTTGCCACCCTCTACTGATAAGATCACAAAAGCAATTTTGCACACGAACACAACGCAATAGGACAGGATGGCATTCCTGCTGAGATTTATAAAGCACTAGATCCAAAACCTTACAGATGTTCCAAAACATTCTGGAACATCTGGTTCATAAAGGAGATGCCTGACAACTTCCTCAATGCCCTCATCATGGCTTTTTATAAAAACAAGGGAAACAAATCAGATTGTGGAAACTACAGTATTTCAGTACTGTCCACCACAGGCATGATTTTTGCTCACATTCTTCTCAATGGACTTTTCACCCCTGGAAAGGAACCTCCTGGACATACAGTGTTGCTTTTGGTTCAACAAGATCAGTCAAGTGGAGTGGCTGTGTGCCAGGGTACCTCTGTCAACACTATTTTTGCATCTCTACAAAGCAGAAAGTCGCCGGAGCTATGGTTGTCTCTTATCTTTTATATAGATGTGAGTCCTGGATTCTGTACCAATGACACATCAAACAACAGGAGAAATTTCACATGCCACCCTCTACTTCATCCTTGGCATTTGTTGGTAAGGCCATGTATCCAACCTGGAAATCTTAGATTGAGTGGAATCTGCCAGCATTATCAGAGCTCAGATGCGATGGATGGGAAGCATAATTAGACTGGCCAGACCATATGCCTTGCCAGTTGCTCTATGGTGAACTGGAGAGTGTGAGATCATCCACACCAGTCTTTACAGATACTGTGAAGGAAACCCTACACTGTTCTGACATCCAGCCAAAGAAGCTGCAGCCCATTGGAAATCCATGTGATATGAAGCCTACTTCATAACTTTGAAAATTGGTGCTACAAAAACAGATGGAAAACCATGAGCAGATCACAGAATAACATCCACAGTTATTGTAACAATGGACTTCCCATGTCCCCATTGTGCTAGACTTTGTGTTTCCAGACTGGAAATGCAGAGCCACTTCCAGGTTCAAAGACCATATGACAGCATATTTTTTTTGAATTCAAAAGATTACCTACATACACATACAGTATGTGTATACCAGCAAATTATGTTAAGATATAAGTACATATTTCTAAGGAGAACAAAGTGGATAATTTCTCCTTGCCAATAAATTGAGAAGCTTTTACATTCAGAGAAAATTATTTTGAAATAAACAGTAGCAATCTTATCCTTCATATTCTTCGTATTCTTATCTATATAAAGGTTTCTCCACTTAAGACATGAGTTGTGAAAAAGCCAACACACCTCTCTGCAAATGTTTGTACACTTGAATGGTTATTATAATTATAATTAGATTTATCGCACATTTTCAGATAGAGTGAAAGCAGCAATTGTACTTCTGGTTAATAGTGGTTTACTTTTTTTAATCACCAGCCGTTCTCTTTAATTTAGTCAACAGTTACTGATAAAAAATACTATTTGCTTATTCTAAAGGACTTTATAGACTTCTAAAGAGATCTGGATATGAAATATATTAGCGTAACTCATGGAATTCACATTAGAGATTGGAATTCCAAAATAATGGGTCTTGTCTGCAGAAAATACTGTTATTATCAGGACTTGGTTTAGATCACAACACAGGGACAGTTTGCGGCTCAATTTAATACTCATAGTAGGACTATCATATATAAGTATATACACATATTGATTTAAACAAGAGGAAATCTAATCTAAAACTGCACTAGTTTCCATTGTGATTTATCAATGGATGAATAACATAATTATAAAAGATGGACTATTATAATTATCAAAGTATGCATCAAGATTCCTTTTTCCTGAATGTTGGGCATACTCACACTAGTAGGTAGGCTTTTAGTTACAGCAGGAAACCTATTTGTCTCCTATAGTTGAATTTCGTTTCTCCATATTGTTTTTTTTTTTTTTAATTTGATTTATATGCCGCTCTTCTCTGGAGAATCAGGGCGGCTTACAATGTGTTAAGCAATAGCCTTCATACTTTTGTATATTTATACAAAGTTAGCTTATTGCCCCCACAACTGGGGTCCTCAATTTACCTACCTTAGAAAGGATGGAAGGCTGAGTCAACCTTGAGCCTGGTGAGATTCGAATTTTCAGTAATTGCAGACAGCTGGTGTTAATCACAATGCTTTTAGTCTGCTGAGCCACCAGGCCCTGTCTGCCATGGATGCAAATTTCTGAACAAAACTTACCCAAAGTTGTTAAAGAAAAGCAAAACCAGAAAAGCAGCTTGATTCCAGGTCCAATTCAAGGTGCTGGTTTTGACCATTACAGCTCAGATGGCATGGAACCAGATAATTTGAGGGTGCATCCCTCCCTGCTTATATCTACCTGTGCCATCAGGTCCAGGAGGAGAAGATTGTTGCCAGTCCATTCTACAAAGGAATTCTCTTTACAGGATCAAGGAAATTAGCCTTTTCTGCTGGCCTTTGGAACATCATTCCTTCCGAAATCCCTTAAAATGTTTTTTTCCCCAGCAAGCTTGGGGATTCCTGCCAACAGGAAGCCCATGTGTTAATGTGTTCCCCTTTGTCACCTTGTTTTTTAATTTATATTTGCTTTAATTGTTTTTTGTATAATGTTTGAACACTCGGTTTTATTGTATGCTGAGATGAGTAACAATAAAATAAAATAATAAAATGAAAATACTGAACAGGCATTTTCCCCTAAGCACCTTGTGACTATTCCAAAAAGCAGGAATATTGTCTGATTGTGTGTGGAATCTTAATCATTGGTAGTGATCAGTGTAGAATCATGTACAGTCTTTTTCATTATTATTATTATAAGAGGGTACTCTGGAGATATTGCTCATATTTTATCCCATGGATGTTCTGTGCTATTAACATTTATCTTTGGTACCATTCGTTGCTGACATTTTACAATCCAGGCTCTATCATATTGATTTTGATCACCGGAAAATGGAAAAGAGTAGGGAAGTAGGGAAAAGAATGAGGAATATTAAACCAACTGTAGTTCTCCTCAACATAGTACGGCAGATGTAATTTGTTGGATCTCGGACTTATAACACAAGCTTAAAGGTAAAGATAAGGATTCCCTTCACATATATGTGCTAGTTGTTCCCAACTCTAGGGGATGGTGCTCATCTCCGGTTCGAAGCCGAAGAGCCAGCGCTGTCCGAAGACGTCTCTGTGGTCATGTGGCTGGCATAACTAAACGCCAAAGGTGCATGGAATGCTGTTACCTTCCCACCGAAGGCGGTCCCTATTTTTCTACTTGCATTTTTTATGTGCTTTTGAACTGCTAGGTTGGCAGAACCTGAGACAAGTAATGGGAACTCACCCATTATGCAGCACTAGGGATTCGAACCGTTGAACTGCATCACAAGCTTATAAAATACAAGTTTATAAAATTTCTATAGCACATATATGAGAAGCCTGCCAGATCATTCCTAAAGTCCCCAACTCCATACCCATTCTACCCAAGTCCATGGTGTCTAGGTATATATGTTTTCCAGATGAAAAAATACCACTGAGAAGAAATCAGGCTGATAATACTTAAGCAGATACCTATTCATTATACTGAATGAGTTCAAATAGGAAAGCCTCCTTCTCTAAGACTAGTTTTTAAATAAATGATTACAGTTTATCCTTGTAATCAGGATAATCATGCCACTTGCCAAGAGAAATTGGACTTATTGGCTGCAAATTCAGTCTCAACACTAGAGCAACAGTGAAAGAAAGATTTAAAAGAATAGTAAGTCTAGAGTGAGCCATAAATCAGTATACAAACACATACCTACAAAGAACAGCAAAAATAAAACTATATAACTGAGCAAAGCAGCTCTTGAAAGAAGTAAAACACTTCTGACACTTTTGTCTATACTTTCCCTGCTATGTCAAAATAATTCTTTAACATTCTGAATAAATGTGATCCAGTAGAATGAATTATTGGGAATTAGTACAGATAAAAGGATTCATCATGAAAAAAACAATAAATAAGAATTTTGATTATTTGCTTAGTAAAAGTTCTGTTCCTTCTCAATATTTGGTTTAAAAGTAAGTCTTTTTATATGTAGACTTGTTAAGAATGATTGATTTTATTTTTTATGATAAAAGATTGAGAAAATTTGTGAAGAATATAAGCGTCATGAGACCAGAAATGGGATAGAATAGATTTTGGTAGTACAATATTAATAGAGGGATATTGGGAATAGAGAAGGAAGAAATAAAAGTAAAAGAAATTAAATGAAAGTAGAATGGCTGCAAAATAGAGAATAAGAGTCCTGTAAAAATACTAAACAGTATATATAATCACCTACGAAATTAGATGGTAGAAAATATGATACAGAAGATACTTGGAATACAATGAAAAGAACTATGTTACACGGTAGTGTATGAAGTTATGCTACTAAGAAATATGTTTGGTAGAATGATGAAGTGAAATAGACTACTGTTATGGGTATTTATGCAATACATCTCTAGTTATCAGCCAGCCTCCAGACCCTACATGATCATAGCTATTTCTTGATTTCTTGTTTCTAATTTTACAATGGTTCTTAAAATTTAGTCTGTTATTTCAGAAATTTTCAAATAATTATGCATGGCAGAGTCCTCAGCTTGAGAAACACACAAACAAAAAAGTTCAGTTCCTTCCATGTTTTTGGTGGATTTACAGCTGATATAAAGTTCCAAAAAAACACTTTTGATAAATCCTTGGATTAGGGAATATGAGTGATGTGAAAAAGTAAAACTTATTTCAAGAAGCGTTTTGACTGATACAGTTCCTTAATATGGTTGGAGCAGTTCTATTTCTCAGCATAATTAAAAACATCAAAACATTTTGTGCTCTAACTATATTAAAGAATAATGATGAATCAATAATATTTTCATACCAAGAGCAGACGACTGCTAAAACATGATTGCTTTACAATTTTAAAGTCTTATTTTTTCTGCTTAATTTACTGAAATATAATTATAAATGCAACAGAATTAACGAGGCAGCAGCCTTCTAAATATTGCTGAAGTGCAATTTTTGGCCTTCCTTCTTGGTTTCAGCATATAAACTAGGATTGATATTAGCTGGAAATTTAGCAACAAGTAAACCATAGGTTACAAATCAAAATAGTTTTCTGCAGGGGATTATACAGATTCATATTTGGAAGAAATATAATCACATTCCCTTGCATAATTTTTTTCATGAAATTTATAAAAGTTATAATTGAAGAACTGAAGTGGAAATATGGAGATGGCTTTAGAAACAGATTGATCTGTCCATGTCCGTAGGACAGACCCTTGGAAATTGTTTATTCCTTGGATGAAGTGTACTGAGAAATATAAATCAGGGCAAGAAATATGCAAGGCCTGGCATTTGAAATACGGAACCTTTTCTGTATTTGTTTTTTTGGATACAAGAACATGGTTACCAACTACAAGATTTAATTGCTAAGTTAATTTTTGCTTGGTTCTTCAAAAGTAGTTTCTGATAAGTTGACATATTAATACACTGACTTTAATCATTTATGCAACTATCTTATGCTTGCAGTGTTGGTATAACTCCATGATTGATGATTATAAAAATTCTAAAAATATCTAATAGAAATAGAAATAAGTATTTTATCAGTGCTAAACCATGGCTTCTCTCGACACAGGAGCTCAGCATAATTATGGCTAACAAAAGAGAAAAAAAGTAAAATTAAATTAAAACTTCTAAATTAAAGGAGCAATATCAAAATGAAAAAAACCATACAGTTAGGGAACATTTCTAAATTCTACAATATTGATGCTGAACTGGTCTATTGCTAGTGAGCTGCAGTTTTATATTATTCTTGGCTGATAAAGCACCTCATATATTATAGACTGCATGTGGAAGTGATTGAAAATCATATAATTATGGTCAAACTCCATAAAATTTAGAAATTTTCTACATTAGCTGCCCAAATTGTATAAAGAAATCTACAGGGAAATATCAAGATTGATTGTACTGCTGACCAGTGGTGCTGAAGGGAGGACTATCAATATTATTGGGCTGATAGAAATAGGCACATACATTAAGGGACTTATAAATATTCCCGCTCCTGCATGAACCACAGGATATATGACTTTTGTACGATGTAGCAGAGCACGATTCTTTTAAATAGAGAACCATTCCAAGAAATTGTGTAACTGGGATTAATTAGATGGATAAGACCATTTTGGAATCTTTTTTTTTTTTTAAATAGCATCTGCTTCATTTACAAGAAAAGGACAGCCACTACTCCATAAAGTGAATTGCAGCTCAAGTTCATTTAGTTTCAGTCATTTTACAAATCTCTGCCTTTGGGCAGATTCTCACTTTCCACTACTCCCATTGCCAGTGTGTTTTCTGAGTACAGAAACAACATTATCCTCCTCTGATTCCCAGCCCTTCAGGAAAGCACCCCAACCCCCAGGTTTTCTAGCTTCCATTAAAAACTGCAGGTTTTCAACCTGAGCCATCTTAAAACCTTCAGAGGAAATGGTGTCCAGTGATTTGATTGTTCTAGTGACTGTGTCAGCTGCACTGCCTGACCTGCTCTCTCCCCTCCCAAAATAGTCACTGATTTGGGTTTTATCCTGGCCTATCAGGATACTATGTTCTCACTGCTCAGCAGTAGCCATTTCCTTTATTTTTAATTTTTCTTAAAAAATAGAATCAGACAAGCCACTTGATCAGCTTCAAATGGGGTTCCCCACGCTCACTGACAATCTTATCCCTGGGGGAATAGCAATAGCACTTAGACTTATATACTACTTCACAGTGTTTTACAGCCCTCTCTAAGCAGTTTACAGAATCAGCATATTGCCCCAACAATCTGCGTTCTCATTTTACTGACCTTCAGAAGGATAGAAGGCTAAGTCAACCTTGAGCCACTCAGAATCAAACTCCTGAAGTGAGCAGTGACTTAACCTGCAGAACTGCATTCTAACCACTGTGCCACCATGGCTCCTTGATATAATAAACGTAAAGTAAAGGTTCCCCCGCACATGTGTGCTAGTCGTTTCCGGCTCCAGGGGCTCATCTCCATTTCTAAGCCAGCGCTGTCCAAAGACATCTCAGTGGTCATGTGGCCAGCATGTGGCCGGCATGACTAAATGCCGAAGGTGCATGTAGCACTGTAGTCCTTATTTTTCTACTTGCATTTTTAAAAAAAAAATTTTTTTTTATTTTTTACAAACATATCAAATCAATGTGTGAACAGTGTGACACCTGGGTGTCCAACATTCTAATACAAATAAAACTAGTAAAATTAATCATAATTATTAAATTCAATCAACTTATATATTTCTAATAATGATACACAATTATAATAATTTGCAATTTGTCATCCATGTTTTCTCTTATTGTTACTTTTGTTTCATTATATAAAAGAGTATATACTAACATTCCCCTTCTCTTATTTCTCTTATTTCTATCACTTATTCTAACTTTTAATCATGTCACTTGTTGTCGAGCCCGGCGTGCTCGACACACTGACGGGACGGGAAGGAGGAACGGTGAAGGATATAACCTACAGAACCCCTCTGGTGGGGCAATGAAACCTTATAGCGGTGGACGTGGCACAGGGTGTAGGCGACGTGGAATCAGGTGGTGGGGCATCGGGATTAGGTTCACAATCCAGGATAACCGCTGCGCTCGGCGAGGAGGACACTGGATTGCCAGAGGCGGAGCCCCGGAATAAGCCTTCACAGCTGACAGACAACGCCCGGCTATTACAGGAGGGGCAGGGCACCGAGATATAAAGCGCTACAAGGCGGATGCTCGTAGTGCCAAATTTGAAAGGCTTTGTAGCTCAGCGTTGTCTCGTATCTGACGAAAGCATTAAACCAGCATTCAACCTCTGTTGATGTGTCCGGCTGTGTTCTCTTGCTTTCTCCGGGCTGTGCGGGATAAGGAGCTGAGACTTGCATTTTTTACGTACTTTCGAACTGCTAGGTTGGCAGAAGCTGGGACAAGTAACGGAGCTCAGTCCATTACATGGCTCTAGGGATTAGAACCATTGAACTGCCGACCTTCTGATCGACAAGCTCAGCATCTTAGCCACTGAACCACCACGTCTCTTTTTTGATATGATACTGTATTCCATCACACAGAAATCCCCTTTTCTAGGTTCTACTAGATCAGGGATGTCAAACCAGTGGCCCATGGACTGGATGCGTCATGCGCAGGCCACACCCACCCCAGCTCTGCAAATGGGAAAAACATCGTGAAACATCACATGATGGCAATGTGATGTGGTGAGTTTGACACCCATGTACTAGATGTTCTTCCATAATAGTTGGGACTCACAATATGGTCTGGTGTGCCAGATAAATGTAATAATATTAATATAATGTTGCACTTGATCTAGAAATGACCATTAAAAGCTTTCCCTGTCCCACCATCCTCTAGAAACTCATTGCTTCATTCAACTGATACATCATTCAGGTGGCACTTTTATGTTTCTGTCCAAGCTCAGTAAAGCTTGCTGTCCTTGCATTTGATGTAACTCATACAGTACTGCAAAGTTTTCCTTCTTATTTTTCACATTTTAGAATGTTTATGTTGCAATAAAGGCAACTGCTATTTTGCTTTTATGAGGCTGAATTATTTGTTTTTCCTTGCTACAATCATTCCATGGACTCACCAAAAAACACATAAAGAAGAATCTATTCCCTGATGTTTTGATTATTGAAGCATCAGAATAACAATGGTTTCATAAAGGGGGCTATGGATGGAAGGGAGATGTATAGTGTCAGAAGTAGCAATGTGAGAAGGGAACATGAAGACATCCAATATCTGGGGAAGCAAACGAAAGCTACTGAGATTAGAACTGAGTGAACAATCCCTAAGCAGAAAATTAGACAATGGTGGACTGGTCAACACAAAGCTTTCAAATGAATGTTGGAAATATAAAAGTAAAGAAGGGATCTTTAATCACTTATGGTGGACATGTGACAAAGCAAATAAATATTGGAATAGGATTCATATCTTAATGCAGAAAATTGTCAAAGTGAATATAAAGATAAAACCAGAACTTTTGGGTTTAATGGAAAAAGACTTGGGGAAAAAAACTGGAAGTTTGATGTTATATATGTAGCAAGATTATTTTATGCACAAAAATGGAAGGATTAATTCCTACAATGGATGGACTTTGTGGTATATTTTAACTAAGATCCAGAAAACTTCAACAGAGTTTAAAACAGGGGTGTCAAACTCGCTTCGTCACTTGATGTATCGGGATTTTTCCCCCTTCGCTAAATTGAGCATGGGCGTGGCCAGCGTGTGATGCATCCGGCCTGCGGGCCACGAGTTGACAGTCCTCATTTAAAACAACCATCTCACTTAAGTAACTTTGGGCATTTTACAACATCATAATAAAATCATATAAATACATGAATAAAAACATAAATTAAAAACAAAATTAAAAACATGTTAAAACTTCATGTGCTGCTTCTACTTTAACCCTTTAGCATATTTGCTGCCCAGGGCTCCCTTCTTCAAATGGGAAAGGAAAAGTAGGCCGCCTGTAGTTCAACACCAGTCTGATTGTAATTACCAAAAATAGGCCAGAAGGAATCTGGTGGCAGCTATTCTAACTAACAGCCATTGTTAAAAGCTGTAACCTCTCACAATTCACAGCTTATTTCATCAGATGAATAGAATAGATGCATTGACGTAGGATTTAAACTGGGATAAGATGGGGAGGGCAAGAGTGTGATATCTAATTAGTTTTGCAGATGCAGGTTACATATGAGGTAGATTACAAGTACCTTATCAATTAACATTTGTAATATGTTAAAAAACATAAATGTGTTAAAAAAAAGATGCAGCTAAAGTTTATCTGTTTTTTGCTACCATAGACTGATATGACTCTCCATCTACAGTTTATACAAAAATAGGCCTTAAAATATGCCACAGATTTGAGCCAAGAACCATACAAACACTAATATGAATCTGAAGTTGCCTTTTTAAAAGTCCCCCCCCCCCAAACAAGGGAAAATTTCAATCCAACCCAAGTGTATGATGTAGTTGCTCTCTATTTTGCAATATCACTTCTATCCAGTCAGCTTTTTAATTAATGTGAAGCACAATCTCCACTCCCAAATGCTCTATCCGGTGGATTTTTGATGTATTATGTCTTTTGGTCCTTTTCTTTTTAAAAGACACTTTTAATATTTTAAGCAACTTGGTAATACGCCCAGAGAATTCTGGTTATTGGAAGATTAGAAGTAGACTGAATGTTTATCACTGTGTATACCAAGATGTTCATTTTCTAGATTCTTACTCCAGAGAGTAAGCCTCTAGTTCAGCCAATGGTGAACTACAATATAAAGCAGTGAGAAGGATTAGTATTTCATTCAGGGGAGCATGAAGAACATGGCATCAGACCTTGTTGCCCACGACCATTGCTTCAGGAAGAAGCAATACTTTGGGGTGACTGGAGGGGAAACACCAACCGTGTGACAGTCATAATGAGAGAGATCCAAAAGAAGGAACTAACCACAAACTACTTTTTCTGCTGCAGCTAATTTGCTACCTCAGCTTGTCAGTTAATTTTTTTTCCTTAGGTATTCATTTAGAAAAGCTTAGCTTTTGAAAGCTTTGCTGAGATTTTATTAATTGCTTTGAACAGAAGCTATGGAAAGACCAGACTGATGGTTTCCCTCACATCTTGCACCCCTCTGTAGTGTTGCTAAAAGGGGGAGTCTTTAAAGTATGTTTTAAAAGGCAGCATTTGATGGCTGTAGCTTTTAACACAAAGCTAAAATTAGATTCTCTGATTATAACACTGCCTCTTGCACTGTAGTGTTTTCTGTAGTCCTAATAGATGAAGGGAGAAGTTATAAATCCTGGGCTTAAGTTCCTTCAGAACTGGCTTCCATGGAAACTCTTTTGGCAAGTTTTTAAAAATGTTTTTGACATGTGAGTTTAAGCAAGAAAGTTTGATATGTGTCATTCTATCTCTAAAAGTAGTTAAATGAAGTTTCGTCTTGTTAAATTCTACTGTTAGAAGAAGACAGCAAGAATTTTGTTAAGCTTAACAGAGTTAAGAACTTTATTAAGCATCAGTGTTATCATGCCAATGAGGGTTTGGATAACTAGAATGATTCAGCATAATGGAGGATGTAAGATTTTGGTGCTTTCGTCATTTGGTTGCTTCCAAGTATCAAGTGGTCCCATAGAGGGAGTAATATTAGGAGCCAAAGACCTTGACACTTATGTCGACTTCACCTCAATAATTTCATCCAGTTATCAGCCAAATCTTAGCTGGGACTTTAAGGTCATGGATAGTAGGTGCAACATAGGAGGGGGGTAGCCTCAGCTCTCATCTGGACTTTCCTTGATAGGTCCAGATGCACTTACCTCAAAATGGGCTAGCATGCTTGGTGCATTGCCAGAGGGAAAGAGATATTGTCTATTGGCTTTGCCAGCAGTGCAAATTTCATTTATGTGCTATCTGGATGAGCTAGTGAGTTATGTTGGTTTGGTTTGTTCTGCTATATGTATGTACTTGGCTTCTATTATTAAAATTAATAATGTTTTTCTATGTGTAGTGAGTTTCTTTTATTTTCTTTATGGCTGTATCAACACACATCTCTCCAGTCCTTGAATCAAAAGAAAAGTACTTCAGCATAATTTGCGCTCCCCCACTGGCTGTGCAACAATGAGACTGGCAATTGGTGCTGTACATGTTCTTTTAATGCAAGACAATTTAGAGGTAGTGATCATTGATTTAATTTGGATCAAGGCTTTAATTATGTTTGAAGTTGCCTAAGTGATAGTTTGCTGTGCCAATGTTCTGTTGTTTGGCTATTTCTGAACAGAAATTTCTTCTTCAAGAACACTAAAATGATATTCAAAAGTAGCCCAAGTGGAGAGACATTTGTGAAATGGGATAGAACTCTTCTGAAAGGTAGACAATTTCCCTCCTCCTCCATCCCACACCTCTTCATGTCACCTGTGACTATCTTTTGGGATAAAAGATAAAAGAGGAAAATGGGCCAAAGAAGAAATTTCTTGCCAATTTTACTCCACTTCCTATCTACCCATTCCTATTTTCTTCCTAGCTCTTTAATATTTATAGGAAGCTGCTTGATGAAGTCATCTGTAGATTCTGGGTTCATATCATCACTATGCTGATGGTCCCCAACTTTATATTACTATCCTGGGTCATAAGAGAAATGCTGTTACATCCTAACCCAATATCTAGCAACTGTATATATACAGGAGGTTGTAGGAGACAATAGACTGAACTCAAGTGTGATTAAGTTTCTGTTTGAAGTTTTGGGTTCTCAGTCACTGCCAGCATTGTATCCGGATGGCCAGGCATTTCCATGAAGGAGCAGAGTCACAATATGGGATAATTCTAGACTCATGGCTCGCACTGGTACAGTAGGTGGAGGCCATAACTAGTGTCAACTTTGCTAGTACTTTTGCCTAATACCTTTGCTATCTTTCCTAATGCAGGAGGGTATAGGTGCAATAATAAATGTCCTCAGAAGAGGTTTCAGAAGACCTAGCTGGACTACTGCAATGTGCTTTACATGGATCTGTCCTTAAAGACTATCCAGAAACTATGACTGATGCAAAATATGGTAACCTATGTACTTCCTAGTTTACAGTAATGGGATTATATAATACTGATTTTGTGAGCCCTAGTTGCTGACTAGTTTCTGAATAAAATTTAAAGTGCTGTTGCTTATATATAAAGACTTTTATGATTTTGACATCTAGTTACCTGCCTGTTCTGACTAGAGTTTTCCCGATCTACTAGATCACATGGCTAATTGTATTCCCACACTTTTATAATCACTCACATCCTTTTTACTTCTCAGTTGGATTACTGTAATATGCTGTAAATAGAGCTGCCCTTGAGGAACATCTATAAGCTGATATGGAATGCAGTAGCCCAAGCAGTGGTGGGTGGGCCTCAATATACTTAGGTAAATTTTCTGCTTTGAAAGTTTCATTAATTGTTAGCAGAACTCCAGATGATATTTATTGTGCTGGTTTCATGACTGCACATGCAAAGCCATACATGCTTCTGATTATCTGTGAGATCTTCTCCTCTGGCATTCATCTAACCATTCAAGTAAATCTTACAGAGTCAGTTATATCCCTGGAACTATCATTTGATGGGGGTCTTGCCATTCTCATTCTTGGAAGTCCCTGTAGTAGAGTTTCATCCCTCCTGTGAATGCTTTATAAATGGGTTTGCAGTGATCACGGTTTACTGTTTTTGTATGAATATTGTTTTTATATCACTTGGGTTATGGAGGTTCTAAACCATTTATTATGAGCCGCCTACTACATCTAGGAATGGGCAGCACCCAAGCATAATGAATTGTAAATGTATTGATTTTAGATAGTACTGTGGATCATTTAATTTTTATTGCATTATAAACCTTGTAGGCTGCTGAGAGTCATTGGATTGTGGCAGGAGTACAAGATTAATAAACAAACAAACAAACAAATGCTGCTGCCAGTGAATAGACATGATCAAGAGCATTATTGGAAGTAGCCAATAATGTGTGTAAAATGATGCTGGAGTACACAAACGGTTACCACCTTCTCAAAGGAATAAAACTGGTAGGAAGTATGATCACACTAAATTTCACCATGGCAGAATCAGGAGCAGAATACATATTTGGGATAAGCTATAGACAAGTTGACAAAATCCAGTTGTCTTCTTCAATTTGCACCAGTACTTTTCCAAAATGGGTTTAGTGCCTTTTCAAAAGAGTGATACGCCTATGTTTAAGAACAGGTCTACTGCTCTTCCAGAATAGTGATAAACTTGTGAACATAAGAAGTCCTTATAATATCCAATATGACTTTATTCATACAGAATACTTAGTATCCTGGCTCTCTGGCAGTCTAAGTAAAATGTCTATGAAAAGCAATGTCAATGTTGCCCTATTAAACTCAGGTATAGGTGCACTCTGTTGATGCAGCCCATGGTACATTTTACTGCAAGGACAAGTTTAACACAGTTGGTTTCATATTTGTAGTTCTGTCCTTTTAGCACAAAGTCTAAAAAAAAAAAAGAATCATTAAGGATAAGTCAAGATGTGAGCTGAACTCATTTGGAATGAGCTGCCCCTAGAGCTTCGTCTTAGCCCCGACCTGCGTACTTTTCGCCACGCCCTTAAGACCCTTCTGTTTCAGCAAGCCGGACTGGCCTAATATGAATTTTAAATGGGCGTATGTGTGTTTTAATTTGAGGGCCAAATTTTATATATTTGATTTTAATTGGTTTTAAATTTTATAAATTTATGTGTTTTAGTATGGCTGTACACCGCCCTGAGTCCCCTGGGAGAAGGGCGGTAAAGAAATCTAATAAACTTTCAAACTTTCAAACTTTCATGATTATTCTGTGAGCGATAGAAGTTGTAATTTAAATTGGCCCATCTAGTGGGACCAATAAGAAGGGCCTTCTCCATCATTGTTCCTTCCCTATGAAACATTATCCCCTGGAGATAATATTCACCCCCAGTTTAATACTCTTTCAAAAGGCTTGGGGACTCTAAGTTGATACAGATCCCATCAAGTGATTTTTTTATTTATTGAGGGGTTTGGGGTTATTTGGGGTTTTACTCTGTAAGTCTCCTAGAGTCACTGTGAGTGAACTGGGAGGCCATATCAATTTTACAAACAATCAGGCAATCAGGCAGACAGAGAATCTTTGTATTTCCCAGGACGGGGCATCTTTCTTAGGGGGAACCTCTGTCACTAATGCTCATTCTAAAAGAAGAAACTGCTTTGTTTGCTTGTTTGTTTTTGGCAACCAGCCAGAAAATAAATCTTTAGGTGAACTTTTAAATATTGATGTGGAAGGTGACAGTCTGGATTAGTGACTTTGTAAGGTTAGGTTTGGCACAGGCCTATAGATTTAGAAGAGGAGGGTTAAAAGAATTTTTAAAAATGATCCCTTCATAGACTGACTGGAATTAATTTAACATTTTCTTCCAGAGTGCTCTCCAACATGAAATTGATTGAAAGTGTGTGTGAGAGAGAAAAAAACATATACTATCTGGTTCAAAAGTTAACATACAAAGGACAGAGGACTCTATTACCTTCTCCAGAAAGTCCCTCTATCCCTTGAGCCTTTGTTCTGCAGGTGTACTGGCAAGGCTTCGTGGTATTATGAGCATCATCCACACTGACTGGGCAGATAGCAGTTGGTGTGGTTTGTCTCTGCAGTGAATCCATAGTCAGAAACATATTCTTACTACCAGACTTTAGCAATGAATTGTTCCATGGGCAGAGCTGCTGTTTCACTCTTATTTTCTCTCCAGATTATTATCCTGGGAAAAATAAGCAAAACAGGGTTTTGACAACATAGTCAAAACCATTATAATGCACAGTATTGTGTAATTGTTTGCTTACTTTTAATGGAAGATGCTGCAAGCTCTTCAGCATATAGCAGCACTAACATATCAGGAAATAAATAGGCAAATATGTAAATACATGGCTGGGTAAAATTAGTTTACTATTGTTGGAAGAAATTTCTTGAGTTTGTTCCCAGCTGAGACACACCACAGATACTGAGAAGAAATGGATTTAATTTAATTTAATTTAATTTAATTTAATTTAATTTAATTTAATTTAATTTAATTTAATTTAATTTAATTTAATTTAATTTAATTTAATTTAATTTAATTTAATTTAATTTAATTTAATTTAATTTAATTTAATTTAATTATTTTATTTAATTTAATTTATATGCCGCCCCTTTCCGAAGACTCATGGCGGCTCACAATACATTTAAAAAATCATTATAAAAAGACATTGAAAAATTAAAAAACATTAAAAACATTAAAAACTCATTCACACCATTCATGGCTGATCTCGCCAGATCACAAGAGCAAGATCAACGGCCCCAGGCCTGCCAGAAAAGCCAGGTCTTCACCACTTTTCGGAAGGCCAATAGGGTGGGGATGGTCCGGACCTCAGGAGGTAACTGGTTCCAGAGAGCTGGGGCAGCCACAGAGAAGGCCCTCCCCCGCAGGCCCGCCAGCTGACATTGTTTAGCTGACGGGACCCAGAGGAGACCAACTCTGTGGGATCTTACCGGTCGCTGGGAGCTCTGCGGCAGAAGGCAGTCTCGAACATAACCTGGCCCTGAGCCATGTAGGGCTTTAAAGGTAATAACCAACACCTTGAATTGTGACCAGAGACCAATAGGGAGCCAGCGCAGCTCGCGGAGAATTGTAATGTGGGTGTACCTAGGTGCACCCACGACAGGTCACACAGCTGCATTCTGGACCAACTGTAGTCTCTGAACACTTTTCAAGGTTAGCCCCATGTAGAGCGTGTTGCAATAATCTAACCATGAGGTGACAAGGGCATGACTGACTGTGAGGAGAGCCTCCCGATCCAAGTAGGGTCACAATTGGTGCACTAGGCAAACCTGTGCAAAGGTCCCCCTAGCCATAGCAGTCAGATGTTGCTCTAATCTTAGCTGTGAGTCTAGGAGGACACCCAAATTGCGAGCCCATTCTGAGGGGGACAATTTCTCCTTCCACCCCACAGAACCAAGGATGGACAATCGACATAGTCTTTAGGAGGCAATACCCACAGCCACTTGGTCTTGTCTGGGTTAAGTCTGAGCCTGTTGACTCCCATCCAGACTCTCACAGCCTCCAGGCACCGGCACATCACATCCACCGCATCACTGAATTGACGCGGCATAGAGATATACAGCTGGGTATCATCCACGTATTGCTGATATCTCACCCTGTGTCGTCGGATGATCTCACCCAGTGGCTTCATGTAGATGTTAAATAGGAGGGGACAGAGGATGAGGCACCCCGCAAACAAGGGGCCTAGGGATTTACCTCTGTCCTCCTACCAACACCGACTGTGACCAACCAAAGAGATAGGAGGACAACCACTGTAACACAGTGCCTCCCACTCCCAGCTCCCTTAGTCGTCTGAGAAGGATACCATGGTCAATAGTATCAAAAGCCGCTGAGAGGTCAAGTAGCACCAAGATGGAGGAATGACACTTATCTCGGGCTCGCCAGAGATCATCCATCAGCGTGACCAAAGCAGTTTCCGTGCTGTAGCCAGGCCTGAAGCCAGACTGAAAAGGGTCTAGATAATCAGCAGAAGCCACTTGTCAGAAAGTGGAATTCTTTTAATATAGAAAGGCAAGAAGCAAAAAGTGACACAGCCTGGAGTTCCTGGCTTGCAAGGAACTGGCTTGCAAGATTGGGGGTGTGAATCTGAGTCTTTTATGCTTAATTCACCTTTGAAGCTCCTGCAGCTTGATGACTTTATTTGTGTGCCTTTAACTAAAGTGATTGCCCTGGATTCTGTCTTAATGGATTAATCCTGTCCCAGGACCTTTGTCTTTCCTATCCTGGGAATCTTGTCAGGGAGCAGGAAAATGGGAGTTTGGGTTTACCTTGGAGAGTTTATTTTTAGCCTGATTCCCCTTATCTTAATGGCTCTACTTAAGTGTTTCTGTGGTAAGCTTTGTTTCTTTTATAACAGTCATTAGCAGGCTGCTCTGAGTTTTCCTTTCAGCTTATGCTTCTTGGTTTTCTTAAAGGAGAAAGGTCTGGCTTGAGTCTCTTGGCACTGTTTTCCACGGTTTTTGGTCTGTGAGGTTTCTGGCACTGTCCTTTTGGGGTGTACTTCCCACAGGAATAAATAAATAGGTTTTGAAATCATTCCTAAATGCATCCCAGGAGCCAAAATTGGGAAAGAACAGAATTCCATAATCAAGGACTTAGTTCCTGAAGTACATATAAATAAGATGAAGTAACATATAAATAGCCAACAGAAAGACTCCCCTTTTTATTAATTAATTTGTATAAACAGGAACATACTAGGACGAGGAACAGGCAGTGGTGAATAGCTGGCTGCACGTTCTTAAATACTAGCACCAACAATTGGCATTGGATTTGGGCTATCATAGGAAGCTGATAAAAGTCCTGCAGAAGCAAAAATAATCAGAAAAAGATAGATTAAGAACAAAACCTACTGCAAAGTGCTGGACCAAGATTAATGGTTGAAGAAGGAAAAAGGAAGACACGTCTTAGACTGTTAAGGTAATGCCTAAAAGAGCGACCACCAGGGCCTGAACTAATAAATCTCCAGTGTCAGTAGACAGGACTTGTTTAATTTGGCAGAAGTTCAATAACTGAAGATGACAGACTCTCACAGTCATCATTATAAATGGCCAAAGAAAGAACACATCATCTAACAAAACCTTGAAGTTCTTAGCCACTTCATTGGAAACATCTCAGGGCTTTGAAGTAGGAAAGAAGGGGAGGGGAGGAAGGTAAGATACAGATAAAACACCAGAATTTTAGTTTTTCCACTTTCTCTTTTAACCATTTCATCCACAATGAGAAGTCTGAAAAGCATTTTGAAAGGAAGGACTGTCCATCCTTAATTATTTCAGGAAAAAACTAGAGGGGGGGTGTATTTCTCCCATTGTCGCTGGAAACGTGAAAACAAAGGTTTTATGTGCTCTGATAATCATTCAAGAAGTGCAAGGCAAGATGCCCTGTTCCTTAAAGGGCTGTTATAGAAACCTGGAGTTTTGAAAGCTAAAAAGCTAATTGCATAGAAAGTATAACCCCTTCAACTTTCACTGCGTAGCAAGATTCTAGTAGGGAATTTATCAGTGACATATATCAATTCTCTTACTATGAAGCCAGACTGTAAAACTATAAAACAGGACATAGTCTTTTATCAGTGCTGAAAAGGCCAAACAGAAGCAGCATCAAGGATTCCTGTAGGCAGTCCAGCATCAGTTTCAAGGAGAGATACCTAAGCAGAAATCACCTCCAGTCCATTCTGTTCCTCTAAAGCAGGGGTCTCCAACCATGGCAACTTTAAGACTCCTAGAGTTCTGAGAGTTGAAGTGCACAAGTCTTAAAGTTGCCAAGGTTGAGACCCCTTGGCAACAAAAAGTCTACAAAACATTCTCAATATCTCCATTGCCAAAGTTGTTCCTATCAGATTATAGCCTTTGGGGCAGCCTTAAATATCTAACATAGGCAAACAATTTTTGGGAAGAGGAAGGACAAACTACTTAGGAAATCATGGTTGTATGGATTTGATAAGATCCCCAAGAGGGGAGAATGAGTAATTTAAAGAGTAAATGTAATTGTTTGAAGAGTAATTTACAAGTATAACAAGGTATGAAAAGATATAAAGAATGGCGTTTAAGCTAACTAGATATGCCCTACTTACATTTCCTTTCCTTTTACTTTTTGTCTTTAAATTATTTTGTATTCTACTTTTTACCCTTTGTAGAAACAATTTAGAAACAATGCTTGTATCCCCAAAAAGAAATAGTATGTTGAACGTATTTGTAAAATACTTCTAGTTATGAGGCCTCTAAATCCACCACATGAACATAGCTATGTCCTGGTTTTCAGATGCTTAAATATGTTGTGGAATTCTCTGCACCAAGAATAGACACTCACCAGCTGTACCAGTTGTTCCAGCAAGGCTGAGAAGTTTTAAATACCTCAGTCCTCTGTATTTCCCACAGAGAAGCGGTGAAAGATTAGTAGATTTCATTTACTAGACTCCAGCTTGACAGCTTCAGCTCCCATCGTCAATATTCCTTGTAGATGGCTATTCTTATACAGGCATTCCAGCTTGAGACTCTCCAATTGCTGTTTTCTGGATTCTCGCATGTTAGAAAACTTGCTTTGGATTCTTAAACTCTCCATGCTTAACCTGGTCTCTATAAATAAGTACAAATATTTAGAACATATCAGTAAGACATTGATGACAACATTCTCAAGGCAAACAGACACAGGTAAATATTACCATCCTGTGCAATTCAATCTAACAATATCCAAACATTAATTTTATATATATAATATCTAACAGGTTGTGGGCTGTCCATGGTATGTCTGCAGGTGGCTGGTAAGGAATGTTCTACCACATCTTGGGCAGACATGTGGGTACCACAATTGCAGCATTTGCAGCTCTGGCTTTGTGGAGTGCTCGCTTCTCTTATACTATGGCTGTCCTTCTGTTTTCAAACATCTGGCAGCCTTGGTGGATCAATGTGTGCCATGTCGATCAACCTTGTGTCAGGGTTTCCCAGGACGTGGTGTCGATATCCAGGGACTTGAAAGAGGCTTTCAGCATGTCTTTGTATCACTTCCTTTGTGCCCTGGGTGATCACTTTCCTTGAGACAGCTCACCATAGAGGAGCTGTTTGGCGATGCGGTGGTCTGTCATCCTTGCAACATGGCCTGCCCAGCATGTTGGGGCTTTACACCCTGCCCCAACGTTTGTGACGGGAAAGGCCTCTGAAGCTTCTCCGTCATCCAGAACATGAGCCATTATGCCATTGTGGAATTGACGTACCATCAGGATGAATCTATCCGGGCACCCAAACTTCGACATGATGTGCTACAGACCTTCATGACTGACAGTGTCAAAAGCTTTGGTGAGATCCACAAAGGTGGTGTACAATTCATGATTTTGTTCTTGACACTTCCCTTGGAGCTGTCAGGCTGCAAAGATCATGTCCACAGTGTCACACTCTTTATGGAAACCGCACAGTGTCTCGTGCAATAAACCCTGTACCAGGTGGTCAGTCAGTCATATAATATCCTGTTTCCCCCAAAATAAGACATCCCCTGATAATAAGCCCAATCGGGCTTTTGAGCGGATGGCAATAAGGCCAAGCGCTTATTTCAGAGTTCATATATATATATATATATGAATGCATGTATGCATGCATGTATGTATGTGTATATGTATGCTTATGTTTATGTGTATGTGTATATGTGTATGTGTATGTGTATGTGTATGTATATGTATATACACACACATACATACATATAATACTACATTTGGGTTCACAAATAAATCAATCTGTGGTAGCACAGACTTAAATTATTCAGATATATAAAAGATTACAGCTGTGAATATGAAAAAGACTATAGCAATAACAGAAACAGTTAAAGGATACTAAATTGCAGTCACAAATTATTCATGCCATCATCCCTTAATTCTTCTTGCTTGACCTTTAAGCCTCATTCTGTTTTTCCAATTTAGAATTCTTGCTGCTGAGTCGACACTGCGTTATACTTGGATGAGCACTGATTTTAAGTAGAGATGCAGAGTGGTGGCATATCAAGTAGTTGAGCAGCATCAGAATACAACTCCATGTTAAAGAACCCTTTGGAAGCTGAGGGTGAGTTCACTCATGACTTCTTTTCATCAACTCACATGAAAAAAAAATCAACAAGGTATGTATCATCTAATGTTTACCCAAAATCAACTTCAGACCAAAGAGTGATTTCTTGAATAGTCAAGGAACAGTTCTAGGTCTGAATCAGGTCTTCATAACTATATCCTCAGTCATTCCTGGAGTACAGATAGCAGAAGTGCAGGGAAAGAGTTCCTTTGGCAATCTATGAGTGGAGCAATACACACAAGTAACTCTAATAAGGGTTTCTACATGGCTGTAATGCAAACAGGATTTTATGTACTACCACTTGCAAACGAAGCAGCAAATCAAGACATGATGTAACGACGTGGTTAGTTTTTTTCATAGTGTTTATAAGAGCTCCACTGTTTATGCATCATGGTAATATGCCATAGAAATCTTCCTTAGTGGCTATTTTCAGAATGAACAGATCAATGAATGTTTAGGGAAGGAAATTATAACCCAATTCTAAATGACTTAGACACTTCAAATTAGTCACTGCAATTCTGCTTCCTTGTACACAATTGAACCTTTCCCCCTCTTTCTTTATAGTCTAAGAAGAGTATAAGTATAAACCAGTGTTTCTAATTTCTAATGGAAGAAAGACAACAGAACAGTAAATTTTGGCTCTCCATTGAACTGGGTAAAAGGGTTATAATTTGTATTATTAATTTATGCCATCATAATTATGGTGTCTATTGACATGGTGCTAGAATACCTTTAGGCTGTATTGGCACAAAAGGATTTAATTGCCATCCTCTCATCATCTGAATAACATTAGTAAAGTTACCTTGTGGAAAGATAGGCTGTTAATTAATTTAATAAAATAAATGAATAAAATAAAATTAGTAAAATAGATAATAAATACTATACCATAGTATAGTATTGTTGTTGGGGTGTATTATTTATTTATCCTGTTTTAATTGGTTTTTAATTAGGATTTTTTATTATTGTATGTTTTTAATTTGTGTTCGCCGCCCTGAGTCCTTTGGGAGAAGGGCGGCATATAAATAAATGAAGATAAAATAAAATAAAATAAATAAATAAATAAAATACAATGGAAAGTTATTGGATCCTAGGATTTAATTTTTCATGTTCTTACAATATTATTTATCTCAACTTTATATTTCTAATTCTCCTTTTAATGGAACATGATTTTGGCTTGAATGTTAATTCTGCACATCAAAATAAAATGTCGCTTCTTAGTTTTGTGCAGGCATACGTGCCTGAGTGCTTGTATGATGAACACACACACAGAGATATCCGATAATAACTTCCACATCAAAAACAGGTTAGTGCTGATGTTTACATTCCATTTTTCTTTATTAGTCTTAACTATATATTGTGCTTATAATCTGGACAATATATTGATATAATAGATACTTGCACATAGACAGATTTTTCAAACTAGTACCTGATAATAATCAACAAATCTGATACTAAGCGACTTAGCTTGGCTATTCCTCTATGGCAGTAGATACAGAAGCACATTTTGACTAGGTAAGAACTTTACTGCAGACAAAAAATGAAGCTATCAAAAAACTGCTAGTAAGATTTGCAGTTCCAATAATTTATATGTTCCTGAATTTGATTTTCCCTCCCGCCCTTCCTACAACTCAAGAAACTCTGATTCCGTACTTGATGACCTTGAGGAAGAGCAATTGTTGAATATTTTACATATGTGGCCTAGGAATTGCTGACTCCCTGCCTCAAGATTCACAGATATTGGTGTTGGATTGCAATTAATAATTATAACAAATGTCTTTATATATTTACCTACAATACTAAAAATCTTATTTAAGTCCTCTGATTTGAAGAACACATCCTCTCACGTGCTGAAAAATGATTAGCTATACTGCACTGCTTCCATTATATTCCATAATACATGAGAAACATTCATACTTTTCAGCTATAAACATAATGGAACAATAAAGCAAAATATTAATGGAGTCCAGAAACTAAAGCATTGCAGACATGCTTCATGATATATATGGAAAAATATCTCCCTCTATTGTTTGAATGTTGAGATATTTCCTGTTACCAGTCAGAGGAAACATTTCTTGAAAAAAATGTGCTTGTTTAGTTAAACCAGGAGCTGTAATTTGAAAGACAGATTTGTGGCTCACTGTTTGACATGCTTCTTCAAGAACTACCAATTCCACAGTTTCTGAGCAAAGAAAGCAGAGGAAATAACAAAGCCATCAAAAGAATGTTTGCCTAGGTAAATTAGAAATGAGTCCACTTGGTAGTATTTTTAGGCTTAAATTAGGGGTGAGCAAATGTCAAGTTCACACTGGGAATGTAAAGGAATTCTGCCAAGAATTCAAGTGGAAATGAAATTTGGCATTCTATTTCCAATAGATTTCTTAGAGTCATCAGTCCAACATTTCTAGTTTTTATTTTACTCTGACCAAATATTCACAAAAAAAGTGTATGTGAAAAAAAGATACATTACTGAAGATTCATGTATGCAGCAGTAGTTCCATATAAAAAGAGAGCTTACCTCAGGGAAATTTGCATTTAAAACCCTGCATCAAGAAAATGTACATGTCAAAGAACAAAAGCTCAGTGATTTGAATTTGAAAAGGGGGTTTAGAGCAATTTACATTAATAGTTACATAGATTATAAGAAGATGCATGGAAAAGCTTTGGTAAATTACAAATGGTTGCAAATATAATTTTTTTAATTCACAGAATATTCTATCTTTTTTATTTGTAGAAAGGAATGTCAGACTGGAATAGAGTTTTAGTATTAAGATTAGTGAAGCAGAAAGGTTTTTTTAGGAATCTGTGTATCTTAATTTACATATGGAGATACATGAACACACATTACACACAAAGACCATTTCTGCATAGACATGGAAACCAGAAGCACAAGACATATATGAAAACAGAATAAATAGTAAGTTGGATGTTTTGAGATAAGATAAAATTATGGCATATGATTCATAGTTCACTTCAGAAATGAAATAATAAATAATAATTTTAAGAATTGCAGAATGGTTTTTTTCCTACATGCATAAGCTATGGATGGAATGGGATTGATTTATGTGTGAGAGAAGTAACCTAGTGGTGGGTTGCTACCGGTTCGCCCCCATTCAGGTGAACTGGTAGCAGCGGTGGCGGGAGGCTCTGCCCACCTGCCCGGACATCATCAAATACGATCTGCGCATGCGCAAAAGCTTCCATGCATGTGCAGAATTAATGCATGTGTGAGCGAACCAGTAGCAAAGATAAGTGAAAACCAACCCTGAAAAGACCAGTGAAACAAGATTATATTCTTCAAAATGATGACATAATCAGAATTGAAAGGGGCTATTTAGATCATCATGTCCAGCTCCTGCTCATGCAAAAATCTCAATGGTTACATCTGCAATAACGGACAATCCAGTTTATACAATCAATGGGAAGCTAACATCTGTCAGAGTATAGGAACCACTATCAACGTCCTCATTATCCTTCCCCCCAACATTCCAATAGAATCTGATTACTGTAAGTTAAATCTATTATTTCACATCTTACACTCTGGGATGATAGAGAACATTGGCTTCTTCGGGACAATAAAATATTCACAGGAATTATTTTGATTCTGTTTCATTTTGCCTTGAGGAGATGGTGAATGTCAAAGCAACACAGAATTAGAAATGAATTATTATTGTCATTAATTTAATAGTTTAATAATTCAGATTTCCTGCCTGCCTGCCAAACCATACTAGCGTAATCATATTCAATTTGCAATCAACTACTACTACTGAGATATTTTTCACAAGCACTATTGCTCAGCCTGGTATCTCTCATTCCATAACTGTACATTTCATTTATATTTTTTAATAGAAGAACTTTGCATTGTCTCTGTTAAATTTCACTCTATTATTTTCAGCCCAATTTTTAAACTTAACCATGTAATTTTGAATTTCATTTCCATTTTCTACAAGATTGCCTATGCCATGGGTGTCAAACCCACACTGTCACGTTGCTGTCATGTGACATATCATGACATTTTCCCCCTTTGCGGAGCTGGGGTTGTGCATGGCCTGCACATGATGCATATGGCCTGTGGGCCGCCAATTTGACACCCACAAATATATATATTTGTGTATATATAATTTGAATTTGATAAGCATTTCTAACACATATCCAAATCATTAACAAATGTGTGCTGGGAAAATCTGGTTGGCATACACTATTTAAAAGTAATTAATTAATAGCTAGTAATTAGTTAGTAAGTAATTAGTAAGTAATTAACTAGTAAGTAATTAATAGCTAAGCAAGTCAGGTAAAGAGTATACAATCTAGGCTTGAACTATGGGCCTGCAAAGAAACTCATTGAGCATGATTTTGATTCAGCCGTGTATCCACTTAATAGTCTCGTCATCCAGATCATAGCATAACTAGTTTGCTAATTAGATTATCATAGCTGTATTTGTCAAATTCTTTGCTGAAATTAAGATTTATTATGTCTATAGCCTTCCGAGGGTGTATTAAAATAAATTATCCAAATTAAAAAATGTGATGTAGTTTAAAGAGTCATGTTCCACTTCATATATTATGAACGCAATCCATCAGTCATATTGTGGTTTATAAGGTGTTGACCATTTCTATTTCTATACTTTTAAACCAAACTTTATTATCTGAATACGAATGGCTGTGTGTTTGGGTATGGATGTGTTCATGAATTAAGCAGGCCTGTTACAAAATGTGAGCTATGGTGGTTTTCTAATGTTTTCCTGTCAAGCGTCCAACCAGGGCCACTAGTCATAACACCAAAGAAAACAATTCTATTTCTTCCATTGTTTCCTTTTCATAAGGCACATTAACTTCTATAAGGTGTTATTTTACAAAATAAGTTATGTTCAGCAACAGATTCTACCAATGTTACCAAACTCTACCATCGAATATATGGCTGGCTGAATGCAAAATTGAACAAGGTTTGTTTGAATGTGAAATTTAACTCCATCTCCTCTTAGTAACTGTTTTGCCTCATTTCTTCATGACTTGTATCTTTTCCTCTGCTTTTTTTAATTACTGCAATTTCTTCTCTCTTAGACCATAACCATTTGCCTACTTTGCCTTCTTTACTTATTAAATTTCCTTTTAGTTCTTATAATTTAACTTCCCTACTTCTCATTTTTTCCTGTTCTTAGCCTACTCTGCAAAAATGTCATCTAGGAATCACTGGGATTTTAATCTAGGTCCAAAATTGTTCTTTCAATTGATTTTCCTACTACTGTGTACTGTTGGAAGAAACTTCCTTCTGGGTTCTGCTCCAAGTGGGGAAAACAGACACTGGAAACATGGAGACTGCTTGGAAAGATGGTTTAATGGTGGACAGGATCACATGGCTTGAGTTCCTGAACAGAAAAGGGCAGATACAGTAAATCCTTGGGTTTTTATGCTCTCTCTGACTCTGCATTACTTGGGGCCCCGAAAGAGTATCCTGATTGGTTGCCAGACTCCCAGGGGGTGGGGGTCTTGCTGGCTGATGCAATCTTCCCAGGTGCCATGTGGTGAGCCTCGTCTAGATGGTCCCATTGTGTTAGTTTCTGTTGCTATTGTGTCCTTTGACAAAGGATTGGGTTTCTGCCTCTGTCCCATTAACAAAGGGTGGGGGGCAGGAAGGTGGGAGCTGCTTCTCCCAGGGAACATGCTTCTCCCAGGGAAATATAATATTCTGCCTTTTTCATATTTCCTAAAATATTTCACTCTTCCAGGAGAGGGGTGGGTGCTAACTTCCTACAGTACTATGCAATCACATATACTATGCCATACAATCCATATACTATAGATGGTACAGCTAGATTTCAGCAATTATTAGAGTAACCAGTATCCATAAAGAAAGGCAGAGTGAGCCAATGATGTGAGAATTATTGCTTGAAGCAAGAAATGTTTTTTTTCCCTTTAAAAGATATTTGGATTATGTCTTTCAATCAGGCAAGAAGTAAATAATGATTGAAGTGCTTTTATCCCATCAGAAATCTTTGCCAAACATAACATTTAAAAGGAGGGCCACAGTTTTGAGAACAAATAAATGTTTTCCCAACTTCTAAGTAACATTGACCTCTGAATTCACTTCCTACCACTCTGGAAACATTCCTTTCTGAACAAACACCAAGGTAATTTTCAGTAAGGAAGTGCTATAATAGCTATTTCCATTGAATTTTCTTTTTCTGAAAAGATACCTTCATGACTGATTTTTGGGTTAACTTTTTTCTACTTTAAGTATCTCTTGTTTTTACTTATTTTTTTATTAAGAGATTGGATGAGTTTCTGTGGTATTTTTTTAAATAGTTGGATGTGAGGCCAACACTGCTAGCAAAGTTTTTATATTTACAAAATTCCCTGATTCTGATAATTTTTTCATTGCAACTCTAGAAGTAGACTCATTCAAGATTTAAGGTATTTTTTCCCCTTGGGAATCATTTTTCTAAATAAAAACAATTAAAAAACTAATCTCAAAAAAATGAAGATCCCAAAGTTTGACAGAGTATTCCTATGAAGCTCCAATTTTTCTCGGTGCTCACCTAGCCTCTTAAGTGAGGGCATTTCATAATGGTATGCGAATTTTGTCATTTCTAGCTACAACTCCAAATGTTGAGGTTGGAAAGCAAATGGGGTATAAAAGCAGTCTTTTGGCAGGCATTAATATCTTGAGAAAGGTGTACATAGAGAAGAATGCACTTCCATATAATAATCTCTCCAAATAATTGGAGCTTTAAATGCATCAATAAAATCTTGAGGCGTATTACAACCATTCCACTTCTTTTCAAGATTTTCAAATATATTCTTGATAGCAATCCAGCTGCTTTTGATAGCAATCTAGCTGCTATAGACAGTGTTAGCTTCATTTTCTGAGCCAACTTCCACACCATGTGATGTGCATTGCAATAAGTTAAACAAGAGGCATCAACTTCAGAACTGACCATAGTTCATAGTTCATCACCCCTAAAATGGAAAAGGTTGTTGTTTGTGAATCAACCAAAGTCAGCTAAAAGCATTTGGGTCCATTAAGTCTACATGAGCCTCTACAAGCATGATTGAATCTGGAAATGTTCCAAATTTATCTTCATTCCCTCACCACAAGACTGTAGTTCTTACTTCTCCCAAATCTTCTCAGGCTCTATTCACACAACTTAATTCTTATGCTGTGATTTAAAATACAAACTCCCAGATCTCTGCAGATGCCCATGAAAAATGACATGTACCCACAACCCTTGTGTACTTCAATCATTTCATTCTAATTCTTTTACCGTGTTTCCCCGAAAATAAGACCCTGTCTTATATTTTTTTGAACCCTGAAATAAGCGCTTGGCCTTATTGCCATGCGCTCAAAAGCCCAATTGGGCTTATTATAGGGGATGTCTTATTTTGGGGAAAACAAGGTAAATACTTCTTTAAATATGTGGTTCTATCCATCAATGGCCTTATATGTTTTATTTGTCTTGTCTCCTTCAACTCCTCCTTCTCCTTCTCTTTTTCCTTTTCCTTCTCCTTCTCCTTCCCCTCCCCCTTCTTCTCCTTCCTTCCCCTTTTCCTTCCCCTTCCCTTTCCCCTTCTTCTCTTCTCTGTTGGACTGTATATTGCTTCATATTTCCTGATCACCTGCTACCTGAAAATCTATCTGGTTTTCTTTATATATTTGTTACAGAGGTACTCAGTAAGTGAAATGGCAGAATAGAAGGTTTACTTAAATACATGTATAGTTTTATATAAGTAGGCATACAACAGTAGGATCAAGCAGGAAATTTTGTTTTGTTTTGACACTGTTACTGGTATTAATATGGTTCAGAATATTCAAAAGGGAAAGGCAAATAATTTAAGATCCTGCAATTCTGTTTATAATATATAATTTCTATCTATAATTCAGAACTTGAACTTATTCAGATAATTGCCAAATTTCCATATTGAAAGGATGATGTGGCATATGGGGAATACTGTGACATAAATGGGAATGCAAACATTTGTTAAAATGGAAATTAGTGATTATTTGAATCACATTATTCATCAAATTTTGATAAAAATAGAAGCAGAAAAGGGAATATAAAATATGAAGACATTGAAATATAGAGATCCTTTCAATTTGAATATGGTAGCTTTCGCTTTATTCATTGCTAGCAACATTCATCCACTTTATTTGCAGAAGAACTTATGCCTGCAAATGAAAGAAAAAGAAGTTAAAACTATCTTTAGAATAAATAGAATTACATTAAGGGATTAGTCACAAAAGAAATTTCCCATTTAGTAAGTCAGCAAGTAACCTGCAATCAAGTTGTAATTTATTTCCTAGGCTATATTTTATAAACAACAGGACCAATTTAGTGGATGTTGGCAATCAGATTGGGGGGGAACCAAGTTAGGTTTGTTTTCTCTGATTTGTGGTTCCTTGGGGACCCAAAACTAGAAAAATGTGACAAGGATGGTAGAGTTAAAATAAGGGTCACAGTGTATTGAAAACTTAAACAACATATGCACAAATACATTTTTTTGCAATGGACTGAACAGGGAGTATCTATATTTTAATTGGTGTTACCAGGAATGTACCTTATTACCCCTCTGTTCTAAGGAGGCAGTATTCCCTGGTTAGGTACATTAGTAAAGGGGAGGCAAAGCATAGAAGGTGGTTTAGATGTCTGATGGAATAGAATTATTTATTTGTGCTTCCCTCCATATAGTTTTTTCTACTCTCATGGTACTTGATTGAATGCAAGTTGACACTAGAGAATTGATACTTCATCCTACTCCTGCCCATAGATCATATACTGGTGAACCAGGTTGGACAAGACACTATCGATGCCTGAACAGAATCGATACTGCAATCGATACTCTGACACAAAATGTATCCTTGTTCTTGTTCCTCTTTTTATGGTGCCCAAACTCCCAAATCTAAAATTGATGTATATCTCAATGCATATACTTTTATGGACATTGCCAAACCTGGTTCCCTTCTCCAACTTTCACTCAGGTATCATTCACTCCATCAAAACACAATTCCTCATAACACTTACTTCTATTTATTTAATGACTGCCCAGTACAGGCTATACACCTAAGGAAAAATCACACTTATCCCAAATGTCCTACCTAGTTGTTGTCTCAGATAATTAAAGTATGAAGCAATTAAGACCAAATGACAATATAATAATATAAGAAGACCAAACATCCAGTTAAGTGCTCTACCTCTTGAGATGAGAATTGACTGAAAGATATTAGAAGCTAAGATACATTATTGGTGACAAAGTTGAAGCTTGAATTTATCAAGATACTTCACTTTATTGATATATTTTTTTTAGTATCTTCCTTGAAGTCTGAGCTTCTTTTCACAGTCCTTTCCTTTCTCTGTTTAAATCAATCTTTCTTTGCTTGCTCTGGTTCTTTTTTTGGATTGGATCTCCTGGGTAGCTGTCCAACCTTGGGCCACAGGGTCAATTCAAAAGAGTCCTGTTTATCATCTAACGGTGACATTTTGCCAAAACAGGAACAGATCATGGAATTTTATTTCACTCTGTTTATTTATATTCTACAAATTCCTACCATAATTTATTTCCTTCCTCTTTTAGTACATATCCATGTTTACAACACAGGCAGTAAACATTCAGAGAGAAAGTATAAATAGTAGCTCTGACCTTATCAGCAAATGAAAGCATGTAACTTTCACAAAAAGTCTGGGTGCAGTACATAAAATCAGGAAAGTAAAAGATTCTGAAGTTCATGAGATTGTTTTATTGCTACAAATAAACATTCCCTAAAATAATTTTTAAGAACATTTTAAGAACAAACTCATTCAACAATACTAGTTTAGTTATGGTCAATAATTATTAACAGATTATTCTCCACATTCTCATCAATGAATATTTCCCTCATTCTTCTGAGGACAGTGGGAGAGTTAAATGAAGTTTGTAATGTAGCTAAGGCTCTAAGTGAACACTGAATTGGTAGTTGTGTTATCCTTATTAAAAATTTATTTGCTTCAAAATTAAAGTAGCATTGGTCATGCTTTTTAATGCTCATGCATTTATCTCTGACTTGCCAAAGATTGTGAAATTTTCTTCTATTATTATTTTTTTTTACTGTCGCAGGATATTATGCTGCAGTATAACATGATTTAAGTGCTTGGTTTCTCTTTTCCCACTTTTCTACCAATGTACCTGCAGAAAATTATTTAAAATTAATATTGAGGGATCAATAATGATAAATCAAAATCACTGAATTCCTGTGATCAAAGATGGAGTCACACAAATTGAATTACTATGCTGAAAATTGTTGCATATTTTTAATTTATTATTAATCCTATCAAGAAAGGTTAAGTTACAATTTTATAAAACATGGGGGGAGGCAGTGGGAATGGATAAATATGGGTTTTTAAAAGCAACAACATTGAAAAAGAAAACATACCTGAAAACCGAGTTTATCTGATTTAGGGTGAGTTGATCATTCTTTCTTTCTTTCTTTTCTTTCTTTGTTCATTTTTTTATTCTTTTCAAAGGGAATTTTAAACCTAAATGTACACACACACACACACACACACACACACACACACACGAGAAGAAATACCCTAAATACCCTAATAAATGAATAAATAAAGTAGCAAACATTTCAATCCAGCTTTTATAATCATATAGAATTTGATTCCTACAAGGAGGCCACCTGAAACTGGCCAACTGGAATAAATTGACTTTGCTGCTTACAAGAAAAGCAAAGCTCATTAAAGTATGAAACACAATCTGGAGAAGCCAAACATCTTCCTGAGTTGCCCCCATTTATTTCACTAAAGTATTGGCATTTAATTAGGGCTTAGTCAAATTTCCCACTGAGATCTGTTTCTCATGACTATCAAATGTTGATTCCTTTTCAAGGAATGTAGGTTTTCTTTCATGTTTGAATGAGATCTTATTATGACAGAGTAGCAAGACAACGAACTTTCAAAGAATTTGGTAAAAGTTTTTTGCCCTTATCAATAATATATTTTTGTTGCTTAATAAAAATATTGATTGCTTTTTGGCAGACCATTTTTACAGAAATTCATGGCACAGAAAATATAATGTCAATATGAAAAAAGGACGAATCCTGATCCACAATGAATTCACAATTAAATCTACAACTGCTTTTTATATAGATTATCTCAGCAATGTTATTAGAGAAGTTTAAAAATGTTGGAATCGAGAGGAATGGTGACAACATGAAAACTATCTATTTGGATCATTTTAGTAATTCAGCCAGCCCATATGCTGTTCTGTGGTATTGTGATACTAGTATATCCTCAGAGATAATATTGAACAGTTCTATGTAGTATGGGTAAACCTTGACTTACAACAGTTTGTTTAGTGACCGTTGTTTAGTGACCGAAGTTGCAATGGCACTGAAAAAAGTGACTTAAGACCATTTTTCCAAGTTACAACCTTTGCAGCATCCCCATGATTATGTGATCAAAATTCAGGTGCATGGCAGCTGGTTCATATTTATGACGGTTGCAGTGTCCTGTGATCACTTTTTGTGACATTCTCATGAGCAAATTCATGGGGAAGCCAGATTCACTTAACAACTGGGTTACTAACTTATTAACTGCAGTCACATTAACATCTGTGGCAAGAAAGGTCATACAATGAGGCAAAGCTCAACAAATGTTTCACTTAACAACACAAATTCTGGGATCAATTGTGGTTGTAAGTCAAGGACTACTTGCAGTAGGTGTATTATTATTATTATTAAGTATGTCATACAGTTAGCCAGGTGTTTAGACTGGATTTGGCATTTTGGATTTGGCATCTGTCTTTCTCAGGGACCTGAAATAGGGAGATATTGTTTTTGATAGTGTTAAAGATATTGTTGCAGGGTGTAAGATGTTGCAAATAAAGCTACCTTTTGCAATTGACTGGTGGTAATTGTGTTAATGCCAATAATGTTCAAGTGATATTCCAGCTGTTTTGGCATTATACCCAAGGCACCTATTACTATTGGTACTATCTTTGCTTTTTTTTTTTTTTAACCACAGTCATCTATTTGCAGGTCTTTATATTTAGTGATTTTTCTCTAGTTATTTCTCTTCTATTCTGCTGTCTCCAAATATTGCTATGTCCATTGTCAAGACTTTTTTGTCTTTTTTAGTGACAATTAAGTATGGGGTGTTATATGGCAGGTTTTTGTTTGTTTGAATTCTGAAGAGCACTTAGCTTCATTTTCCATTACTTTGTCTATTTGTGCTCTCTTCAGTTTTTGCTAGCAAGGAATTGGTATTTCTTGCAGATATCCCAATGCACCATTGTTGCTTTGTCATGCTGTTGTTTGTAGTCATTTTGTGTGATGTTCTTGCAACAAACCAAACTGGCCCCATATGGAGCCCCATAAACACATTTTAGAATGAAGGACTATGTATTTTTGGATGAAAAAATGCAAGATGTAGAAAAAGCAAGCTTAGATATACATTATTGTTGGAAGGACAAGTCAGTGGTATATTGGGCAATACAACTTTGAAAGACTAGAATTCCACAACTGAATGGAAATTACAGTTGTCTTTTAACCATGAATAGATTAGCATATTCAGATAGTTTCTCACATTCATTTGAAGAGTCAAGGACTCAAAAGACTGGTGTTTAAAGAAATTCTGAGGAAATATATGAAAATGTTGAAAAATTCAAAAAATTAAGGCCATTTTATAGCCAGTATGATTAAAATGGTGGGAGGTATCATGTTAAGATATATTCAAAATTATGGAGAAAATCCTACTGCTATTTCAAACTGCAAATTTTTATAGACTGAACTACCATAGCTTAAGAGGTGAAAGTGAAGGGAGCATAATGTTATCCTGTATTCATGTCATCTGTTCTACAATCTATTGGTTCTATACAATCACCTATCATGGCTGATACTAATATGCTTTTAATTCTGTTCTGAAATGTTCAAATGAACATTCTAAAATTACATTTGTAGAGATGAAGTTGTATTGAACTGAAAACCTACAGCCAAGATACCCATGGGCAGAGAACTTTCAACTAGAATAAGATCAGGAACATTATCCCCACAACTGGTATTGCCATCAGTAGTGGGTTTCAATTTCGGCCACTAGCAGTTCACTTGTGGGTGCGTGCGTGCTCATATGCACGCACGATGCTTCTGCGCATGTGCAGAAGCTTCTGCACATGTGCAGAGACATCCTGGCAGGCAGAGGCTCCCACCACTGCTGCTACCAGTTTGTCCAATTCAGGGTGAACTGGTAGCAATCTACCACTTATTGCCATACAGAAAGCAGAGGGGAAGTTACTATTTCTAAGTATTTCATCTATTAAAGAATATTGTGAAGATTGTTGCCCTGTTCTAACAGCATTGCTGAAAGAAAAACATGGCCAACCACTTAGTCTCTTCTGATAAATCACCCTTTTCTTCTTTTTATTTTTTTTCTTTATTATTGAAGATTCTTTGTTCCAAAGAATGGATAATATGAGTTGCTAGATTGGTCTTCCTTTAAGGTTCAGATCCTTAAAATGGCAGCATTTAGCAAGTCTATAATTTGCAGCTTGAATAATTAAAAAAACCAGATATAATTTATATTATTCAGCCATGCATATCCATTACCTCAATATAGTTTATTCAAAATGGTAGAAGAGCATCACTATTACCCTGTTTTCCCTAAAATAAGACATCCCCCGATAATAAAACCAATCGGGCTTTTGAGTGAATGGGCGCTCCTGAAAATAAGCTCTCCCTGAAAATATTTAAAAGCATGCGCAACCAGCCCCTACCATTTCCTCTGGTTAGGGTTAGGGAGACAGAGCTGGAAATCAGGTAAGATGGCAAGAGGAGCCCTGTTTTGCTCCACATGCCCCAAAATAATAAGACATCCCCGAAAATAAGGCCAAGCACTTATTTCGGGGTTAAAAAAAATAAGACAGGGTCTTACTTTTGGGAAAACACGGTATGCATCTATCTAATAATTGGCATCACAACAGAAATATGGCAACTACTTTCCCTCCAAGTTCTTCTATCTTTTCTTGATAGCAAAAGGCATGGGAGAGATGAAGCAATTGCATGCTGGAATTCCTAAGAAAAGCATTTCTGTTTTGAGTGTCTTGTGGCTTTCCCTTCTGGAAAAAGTTTGGAATTGCCAAAGCTGTTCCTGCAAATTGTCTGCTTGTGAGGATTGAAGCTGCTGAGGTGGGACCTTCAGATTCTCAATGAGAAAAAAAAATGAAAGTAAGGAGAAGCAACATTAAAGATTGGTAGCCATTATGCCACTTGCTTAAAGTGGTGAAAAGAGACCCAAAATTCAAACATTCATAAAGACAGTTTTCTTAGATATTGTTAAACAGAAAAATATCTTGTATGGAAGATATAAAATCTTCATAATTCTCTGTAATAATTTTATAGTTAGCCTTCCTAAAGAGTGCAGGGAGAGTCTAACCATTCTATTTTCTACAGAAGCTTGGCTTGGTGTGGATTTAGAAGAGTTAAGGATCCTTAATGTATAAGGACAGAATTTTGACAATAATGACTCAATTTCCACCTCTACGATTCCCGTTTGCTAGTGTACCTTAAGGATTGCTGTTATCTAGTTAGTTGAAAATTGAACTCCTATTGCAGATTTATTTGAGAAGATAATTTGATGTTTGACAAAGAAAGATATTAAAATTATTCCAGCTGACATTTTAAGATTATTTTTAAAAATTGCAACGTCAATAAAAAAAACTTCTATATTTTGAAATGTAAATGAGTTTGGAAGATGAAAATCTTTAAAGTGTGTAGCCATCAGTATCTTCACTCTTCCATGCTCATTTGCACACTCTGATAACTTTGTTAATAACAATTTGCATATTATTATAGATTATGTGCTTAGATGAAGCACAACATTTTTCTTGATTGTTCATAAAATAAGGCATTCAGAGTCATAAGGCCCCTCGGGAAGTTATCCCCAGCACTTCGCCACTTCCAGCATTACTGTTTTACTATTCAGTCTTCTTGACCCTAAATTGTTGAGTTTAAATAAAACTATAAAGATTATGTTACCAATGCATGGCCCCTCTGGGTCAAACTATTCAACAGTTTGTATTTGAAGGCATTGTTATTAAAAACACTTGGACTTATATGAGTGTGGCAATGCAAGGCCTTTTCTCCCAGTTTATATGTCAGATGGAGGAAAAAACTTAGAGAGAGTGATTTGAAAGATACAAGTGGAAGGACAAGTCTGAGGCAGACTCAGTCCTAGCCTAGGAAAATCTCATCTCACATGGAGACAGGATTAATGCAAGGGCATTAATGTAGCATCTAAATCTCTCTTTGTCTTTCCTGATCCTGCCCATAAATAGGGATGTTTATGTACAGAAACTCCTGATCTTAAGAAAAGATGGGCAACTGGGCTACCATTACAGTAGCTCAGTATAATCACAGTCCCTATGGACACTCGCTCAAACATGATACGATAGGCTACTTCCCTTGGTACTTGCCTTGCTTTCAGCTCATTTATTTTTTTTAAAAAAATTTATGTTTATAAAAAACTGGGAGCCACAACCCTAAACCAAAACACTATTACTTTGCGATGACTTTTATTTACTAGAATGCCTGTGGGGTTGGATGAGAGAGAGAGAGGAGAGAGAGAGAGAGAGAGAGAGAGAGAGACAGACCGACAGACAGACAGCAAGGAACTGTGTCTTTTTATGCCCCATCAAATACCCTTCCTATTGAAGTTCTGCAGGCCTCTAACCCCCTACTTTCCCAAAAGCATTGGGAATTGCATTAATTAATGCATTAATTAATTGATATATTGCCTGTCTAACTGACTGAAGTGACTCTGGGTGGCTTCCCCTCTTCTTCCAAGCATTGGAATAAGATGAGGTGATTGCACATCAGAAGCTTGATTTTGCAGGTTTTGTTTCAGGTGTTTGGTTTTAATAAATGTTACATAGTTTTTAATGTTATTTTAATTGTTGTTTAGGAGCCACACAGAGTTTGTTGTAAACTGGGAAGCTGTATAATTGTTTTAAATAAATATATGGTAGAGATCCCATCAGCAACTGCTGATATCTTATGGCTGTGTCCATCATGGCAGCCATTTTATGAAAACATCCAAACATGCTCACTGAATTTTCAAATGTTTCCAAAGCTTATGGAGGAATGACTGTAAGAAATGGAAAAGAGACATGTGAATGTGAAAAAAGCAAAGAGAATGATACTTCAAGCTGATGTTGGAAAGATAAAGTATACTTATGTATGTATTATTTAGTACAATGATTTTTATATTGCCCAATATTGAATTGTTTGTAGTGTAATAAAAAGGACATGAAGCAAGCCTTTACATCGAGGACAGTGCCTTTCTAACATGCTTACTGAACATGCATACCACAATCTAATAATGTGCCAGTCTGAAAATTTTGAATAGCTCCTGCAATCATATGCATACTTATCTCTGGAAATAAGCTCTAATGAATATTGCTGAACTGACTTCTGAATAAATTGTTTCCTTGGCCTGCACTTCATGTATCTATTTTTATAAGAGGAAGAGTATGATGATGAGGACTATAAATTGTACTCCAATCTTAAATATCCTGTTTTTCAAAGTTATAGTTCGACTAGGTAAATGGTATGAAATACTGTCTATTAGACAATATAATTTTTAATATATACTCAAAATTGAATATATGGAAACATGGTCTTAGAACCTCACCATTTAGTTACAAAATAGATAGATTTCTGGATTTGTATGCATACAAGATGCCACTTGGATCATGTCTGAATAATAATGTCATTTTAGCTATTACAAGCTGAGTTTTTGATACTGTACATAAATATTTTTCTTATTTGACTAGGTCTTTCATTATATTTTCATTATTTTTAAAAAATGAATATGTGAAAGAGGTGGAATATATGTGTGTTTTGAGGACAGAGGAAGAGCTGAAATTTGAGTTGTTTATGTATAGAATTTAAATATGTTAATAATAATTATTATTATTGTTAATTACGAATCCTGCATTCCCACTGACCTTATGATTCCCTACTTCAAATTATATATTCTCTTCCAAACAAATCACAGAGTCAGTTAACTGGGCTATAATATTAGGACGAAGCATATTTCATCAGATTTTTAATATGCTTTTTAATTTTTGAAACCCTATGAAAAATGAGAAAATTACTATAGTAACCTTTCAATGAAGATTCTTTAATGAAACTGAAATAAAAAATGTAATGTGCCAGATAAGCTTTAGCTGTCAGGTTGAATAAATATGAACATTTATTCAACTTTCTCACAATTATTTAAATCACATGGGTCAGTGTCTAGCAGATAATGGCCTTTAAATCCCACTGAAACTGAGAGCATGACAAACCTGAATCCAGAGGGCCATTTGTTTGAGCTGTTCCTATCAACAACCAGGATGGAATAAGTCTAGTTTTGCTCTGCTTCTGTGCTAGATTATAGGGACATCAAATTCTAAGAATTAGCACTATTATCTAATAGATTAAACTGAATTCATAAATTGATAATAAATCCATTCTTTTCCCCCCACTCTGAACTAGGCCAGTGAGACATGAAATATTAATCTGGTGTCTGTAAACTGTACAGGCCTGAATGGGATGAAATGAGCTGAAATTGGATCCGACCAAGATAATGTTGCCCTTTGTCCATCTGGTTCTCTATCTGCTGCAGTTATAACTCTGTGCAGGTGCCACTCATCCTGTCTGAAGTTAGATGTCTTTAGCTTGGAAGCTTTAGAAGTATGCTTATTTGTAGCATTAATAAGCAATGACATGAACATAAGCCAGAAACTTTCCGATCCTGACCTTGTGCTTTGTACTCAAACTTTTGTAAAAATTATAAGGTTATATTTGCTGGGAGGGTCAAAGGTCATGCAAGTTCTTTGTTTTTGAACTTTTACTGCCTTTTCTCAAAACTTGAGAAATTTGATTATCGAATGGAAGGAGAGTTGTTTGAACTTAAGCAGTACCTAACTTGACTAAAATAAATAAATAAGGCTGAGAAACAAGCAAGCAAAACTAAAAATTAGCATGCATAGTTCAGGGCTTCTTAATGTGGCATGCATCAATGTATTTCATAAGCAACTCCTTTGAACAATTCATAATGGCCCAAAGTTGGAAAATTTGCTGGAAATCTAATCTTGGGAAAGAACTGAGGGCAAGCAAAAATTGAATGGGACCAATCACAGCTGGAAATGCTAAAATATCTGAAAAGTGGCCTAAACTTTTGAAAAAATAAATGAAGCTGAAATTCTGTCAGCCAATAGGACAAATTCCTAACATGTTGGCTCACAAGTCAGAACATGCAGAAGGCCATCAGAATGGAATTTTCAAAGGGTAGTTAAGTGCTACCCTGCAAATTGGGCTCCCACTTATGGCTATTGTGTTATTATTTGATTGGTTTAGCTTTTTATTGTATTTTGGTTTTATCTGCTTGTAAACTACTATAAATTTGATTCTGTAAATAAAATCAATAAATAATGTCAAAATATCAATTTCATGCCAGGAAATCCAGTTTAATGCATTGCAAGCATGCTCAACTGTGCTATATAGCTTCTGCATGTGTTTTATCTTTTTATTATGGCCTCTCATTAGTGCTTCCTTAGAGTCTATTCCACTACAATACGAATGTAATTGTATTTTGTTTTCTGTTCATGATCCAGATTACATGATTTTCTATTGCTCAAGGCCTAAAGAATGAACCAATCTTTTCTCTGCTATATTGTTCTGGGAAGCTGGTTGAAATTTCACTCTAAAGTTATTTTAAAGGTTGTAATTGGTCTTCATTTATTGAATTTTCTTCCTTCTTTTCTGTCTCAGAGGATCCTGGTAAAGGAATGAAGTTGAAGTATTATGCTACTTGCTAGTGACCAGCTGTTCACAGCATGCAATATGACTGCATTAGCTGAACTGTTACAGTGATAGCAGGTCAGGGAAGAACAGGAAGTCAATGTTTATTTTTAGATCTAATCTATCAAAAGTAGTAAAGTTCATTACTTTGTGTTGTATTTATTTAGTTACGAGATTCTTCTTGTCTCCCATCATTACATGGAGGAGAGATAAATATTTTAACAGTGGTTTTGATAGACAGAGAATGGGAATCAAGTGACAAAAACCAAAATGAAGAAGTAGATATACAAGTAGTCCTCAACTTACGACCATAATCGAGCTCAAAATTTCTGTTGCTAAGCAAAACATTTGTTAAGTGAGTTTTGCCCCATTTTACAACTTTTCTTGCCACAGTTGTTAAGTGAATTACTGCAGTTGTTAAGTTAGTAACAAGGTTGTTAAGTGAGTCTGGCTTCCCCATTGACTTTGCTCATGAGAATGTCACAAAAAGTGATCACATGACTCTGGGACACTGCAACTGTCATAAATATGAATCAGCTGCCATGTACCTGAATTTTGACCATGTGATCATGAGGATGGTGCAAACCTCGTAAGTATGAAACACAGTCATCAGTCACTTTTTTCAGTGCCACTGTAACTTTGAACAGTCGCTAAATGAAAGTTGAAAGTTGAAGACTACCTGTATTTTTAAAATTAGATTGTTTAATATTTGATGTAGCAGTTGATCTTTCACAAGACAGATCACCAGGTCTTCTTCATATTAAGGATTCAGCTTTCTTACCCCAAATAACTGAGTTTTGCTGTGGTATATGTCTCTTATTAGAAATTCTTTTGAAGATACTGGAATTAGAGGAGAAGTCTCTTCTTTTGCTTATTTATGCCTCAAGCACTGCTATTTTCGCTGAAGTGATTCTGTGAAGATCACCTGATTATATATTCATGACAGTTTCATATGGTTACCAGAAATGTTTCCCAAAAGGTTTTGTTTTGTTTTGTTTGAAGTCTCATTCAATCTGCCTTTTATTACTGGGAATTTCCCTTAACTATGTTATTAGACTTTACATGAGATCTTTGACTGTGAAAATCCCAGAATCTGGTTCCCAATCCTCTGCTTTTGCAGGATGTATTGATTTTGTCTTGAAAGACTAATGAAGAAAACAATTCCTTGTATATATTGAGATTCTTTACTGCACTTTCACTTACTGCAAATCAGAATGGGCAACTATTTTCAGTCATGGATCGCTTTTTTGATTAATTTTGATGGACTTAAAGACTGCAAGGAATACGTGATATAGTGGTGATGTTGGAACTGGAAACAGCAGGGCTGAAATTTCTGCATTTTGCTTCACTTAGAGAATGCTAAAAAAGAAAACAGATACATTCAGTGTGATGGACATCTCCTATACCTATTTAGCTTTATTTAATCATAACACAAAAAACCTCAGCTCTGTACATGCCATTGTATCTCTAAATTGTGACAGTATAATCTTGGATGGATTCTGAAGATACAAAAATAAATCAGGAAGATACATACACAGGTTTCTTATCCTCTCTGTAGGGTAAATTGTGATCTCCATTTCTATAAATATAGTACTACAGGTCCCACTAGGTAAGTAATAAAGAGTGTTAGAAAAATAATCAAATAAACTCTGAAACTTTACTTCAACTCTGCTGCTTCATAGATCATGTCTTCCCCAGCCCCACTACACAGAAACTTTGGTGTTCCTGCTGAGCTTGCCCATGGGAATATTGGAGCACCGATGATCTATTTGACCAGTGAAGCACTGAATGTTTCCATATATTTTCATTTTGTACTGAAAACTGCTAGGGGAGATAAATTATTCCCTACCATACATCTCCATTACTCTGTGATTCCTTCAGGTTTGGAATCAAGCAAAACTATTTTGTATAGCTATTTGGGAAGCCCAAGAGGAACTTTCACCAGTTCCTACTAATGGTTACAGAGTAGAGTATATTTTCCTAAAACAAACTTAGAACCAACAAATAATTTCCCTCAAAGTCTCTGCAATATTTTGGATGCTAGAGTTGCAAAAAACCCCCAAGAAGATCAATATTTCCCAGCCTAGCACCTTCCAGATACTGGAGTCATTTTCAGGATACTTTGATAATATCGCTAATGGCTGTGAATTCTGGGAGTTGCAGAACATTAAAGGGTTATCCAAGATCATGCATATCCAAGTATACAGATTATGCATAGACATCCAATTGCAAGGTTTGCTTGTCTATTTATTCATGTCAGAAGCATCACAATTAAAATAAAGCATACTATATGACATAAAATTTAAAATATAAAATATAAGATTAAAATATGTACAACTTAAACAGATCTTGCTTGGAAATGAGCAACATTGTGGTCTATTGCACTGCCATGAGGTCCTCAGGTATACACTGATCAGGACACAAAGGGTTACATATGTGTTATAGTCTGCATATCACCACAATCGCAAAGGCCAAAGGGTCTGTGGATCTTGTTGTAGCCATGCACAATCTATTCAATGATTTCTGTACTTTCCAGCCTTCGCCAGACCAAGGTCCCAGCCAGGGGTTGGTTCTACTTACCTTTATTACCGGTTTGCAGCAGGGCTGCACGCGTGCGCTTGCTTCACTTGCGCATGTACACGCTCTTCTGTGCATGCGCAGAAGCCTTTTGGTGATGGTGGGGTTGGTGGGCGGGGCCTCCCGCTGGTTTTACTACCGGTTCTATAGAACCGGTGCGAACCAGGGGCAATCCACAACTGGTGCCAGCTACTCCACTCTGGTTCCATCCAGTGTTCATTCTCTGTAATTTTCCACTATGCTTTCAAATTCTTCGAAGTTTTCCGTTGATCCGAGGAAGCTTTTCTTTAGTTTGCTTATTTCCTGTTTTGCAGATCTGAATGAGAGATATATCTTACTAGTAGTAGCTCTGAATTTTTCCCGGTAATAGACTCTGGAAATTGATTATATAGAATTATGATTATTACAGAATCTATATGCATGTGGCATATCCATTTTATTAATAAAACAAACTTTTTACCCTTCACCAATGCAGCAAATTTCACACAAATATATGGGGGGAAATTGCCAATGGTAAGTAAGAAATACAGTTTCCATGTGACCATGTTTACGTAATATATAATGCAAGTTCCAAAAGTAAACAGGAAACTGAAAATAGTAACTGCCTGTTATTACTTCCTGAAACATGGATTGAAAACAAAGAAATTCTCATGAACGTAAAGTAAAATAGACTGGTTGTTATTCACATTCCACTATCAATGTACAGCACAACTGTTTCTTGAAAGCTGTTGCCAAAGGCCTTGGACATATCCTGCTGTTACAAAAGGGCTCACTATACTAAGCTGAGTATATTAATAAGTTTTTATTTCAAAGATTGAAGATCAAAATTCTTTTTATGAAAGTGAAATGATTTTTGGCTGAAAGTTTGCAGAATTCATATTACTATCACCATACCAGTTTTATATCAGTTTAATATATACACATGCTCTTGAAACCAAAGATAACATAAAGCATAATTAACGCTCCTATAATTCCATCAGTGTGACAGGACTGTTGGTTCTTGCAATATAAAGAAAAGTATTCAGATTGTGAAACTGGTTTGTGAAGCATCTTTGACAATTTAATATGTGTGACAATGATAATCTTGATGTAATATATTAAAACACTGATGAAAAGTTCAGTTACAAATTAAAGAAAATCTCTGGGGCTTCTAGTTATCACAGTTCAGAAATGACAGGATCACCATATTTGTGTTGTTGCTTTGCCCAAATTAGATTTCCACCACACCAATATAATAATTAATTGACCAATCATTTGAATATTACATTTTGTAATAAATGTGTTTTCACATCAACAATGCCAAGTCACTAGCATCATTTTTCATACCTCTTTAACCTATTCATCTCTTATTTCATGTATTCAGAAGGGTTATCTAAAGTTCTTTAAAGGGATAAAGATATTTCCTTGTTGACATCTTGAAGCAACTCTGTAGTTATTAGTCAGGGATGTGAATTGTTACATTGCACCTGATAGCTTAGAAGTATTTTTCCAGCCCCAAGAATCTGCAGGAGAGGCAAGGGAGAGCAGGTGACAAAATGTATGTAATGAAGCAATGACATATCAGATTAAAATATATATAATAGATTACATAGTAGAATAGAATAGAATTTTTTATTGTGTGATTTATTGTGTGATTGGACACACAAGGAATTTGTCTTGGTCCATATGCTCTCAATGTTCATAAAAGAAAAGATACGTTCATCAAGAATCATAAGGTACAACACTTAATGATAGTCGTAGGTATTACCAGCATTTGCATATCTTACCATCTCCACATCTACAGTAAATATTCTTCCATGCAACACAAGTTAATCTACTTGCTCTTTTTTTGGCCACATACAGTATGTGTAACTTGCAATCTTTCACTTCATTTTCCTTCTCAAAAATTATTTGTTAATACAGGTAGTCGTCGGCTTACAACAGTTCATTTAGTGACTGTTTGAAGTTACAATGCACTGAAAAAAGTGACTTATGACCATTTTTCACACTTATGACCGTTTCATGAACATTTTTCACACTTATGACCAATGAAATGTAATTTTCATTTGGATGTTTGGATGATTTGGATGTTTGACAACTGCTTCATATTTATGACGGTTGCCATTTCCCGGGGTCATGGACATGACCTTTTGAAACCTTCTAACAAGCAAAGTCAATGGAGAAGCCAGATTCACTTAACAACCATGTTACTAACTTAACAACTGCAGTGATTCACTTAGCAAATGTGGCAAGAAAAGTTGTCAAATGGGACAAAACTCACTTAACAAATTTCTCACTTAGCAACAAATGTGGCCTTAAGTCGAGGACTATCTGTACTTTTTGTCACATCATATACTATAATATTTGTTGCAGACCAGTTGGCATCTCAGACAACTATATGGCATCATCTGCATCCCAAACTAACATAAATATCTCCTCCATAAAACACCTACACTATCGCCATAAGCATTTAACCATAACTACATTGAACAATGGGGGATCACGCATCCTTGTTTTACTCCTACTTAGTTTTGAAATAATTGCCAAGAATTTCATTTATTCTCACAAATGCTTTACTTCCATTGCATACCAGTTTTATCCCTTTCAGCAACCCACCTCCCTCTCTACATTCACGTAACACTTTCTATCATTTAAAACTATTAACTTCACACATTTTCTCTGAATCAATAAATGTACAATAAACTTTCTGATGCTTAAATTTTTCAGAGACTTGATAAAGAGCAAAAATATAGTTGGCATACTGTTTGATTGGCATAATTGCACTACAGTTCCCAAATTTCACTTACTGTCTTCTCTAGTACCCTTTCAACCAGAATTTAAGTGTTCTGTGAACACTTAAAAAAATGAATCCCCCTGAAGTCTTTGCATTCACTGTTGCCTTTCTATAAGGAAAAAAAAAAGCATTTTACCAGCTTCCAGCAGGGATGCAATGTTCATATATAGAACTCTTCTGGCTCTGCCAGCTTGGAGCACCAAAGAGAAGCTTCATGTTGGGAATACTCCCGCCCTCCTTCCCTCCCCATCTTTTAGTTATTGTGTTATTATGATGTCTTATGATGGCATAGGTATTCTTGGTCCATCCACTATCTATTGACCTCCTTACTTAGTTACTGGGAAAAGTGGTATTAATTCGATTGTTGACCTCTTACAAAGAGGTCCACAGGGCTGCAACTTAGTAAAAAGTTACATTTCAAAACACATTTCTTTTATATAAATCTGCTTACTTTTGTCTTATATACAAAAAGTTCAAGCAAGAAAGGAAAAAGAAAATATATTTTGTATATAGCCTACAGCTTTATTTTAAATTTGCATAACTGTACACATAACTATAGAATATCTTATACATGTATGTATGTGTGCGTATGTGTGTGCCTATAGGCACAGTCAGTTCCGTGTGGTCAACAAGGCTAAGAAGTCTCTTGAAATAGAAGCATTCAGGCCCAAACATTTTCCAAAGATCAGGGAAACAAGAAAATTTTCAAAAACTGTTTGTGATAGGTTTTCATTTTCTAAGACAAAAAAGAAATGCTATCTTATCCTATTAAATAAGAACAAACTCTTGAGTGTACATAACGACTAATGACCTTGGATCCTTGCCATTATTTAAAGCATTCATCACTAGCAACTGGTTTTTCCCATTCTTTCAAAAGTGAAGTTATGTTCATTTGAAATATGCTGAGGTGCCCAGTAGGTAAGAACCTCTTGTCAGGTGAGGGAAGAGGTAGGATGTTGGATTTTTATTTCTTTTATCTTGGGAGCTGGCAGGACGTAACAGATTAAAAAGTCAGTGCACTAGATGTATTGGTCTTGTCATCTCCAATTCAGTCTAATTATTAATATGCTGTGTGGACAGCAATGCTTTATTAATTGTATCAGTAGCTGGTGATCAATGTGACAAGTCAAGTAAAAGAGCACTGCTATTCATCAGAGTTGTCAAAGGATAATTGTCCTCATATGCATTAGAATAAGTCAGAGGAAGAAAGTTTATAGAATGAATGTGTTCCTCTTACTACATTTAGGTTGAGCTCTGTAGGTATTAACACAATTAAAATTAAAAAGGGCCGCCAAGTAATAGAAAAGAATCATAGTGTGGTGCATATAGTTACAGTATGTAAATAGAAAGTAAAGTAGAGGCGTAAAGTACATATCAAAATGTATTTTTAAATTAAATAATATATTGTTCAAAGCAAATTTCATTGCTGTAGCAATGCAAAATAAAATATTTAACAAATAAAAAGGAAAATCAATGACACCTTGTTTTAATATTGCTCACTTAATAGATAGAAAGGATATTATGCATGACAAACCCACAGGCAGTTCTATGGTGAAATTTTTGAGTTTTTATGAAAAAGTATGCACAATTATATGGATACAGTGGCTGCACTTTCTACAGTATGTACACTCTGTACAGTGTGTACTGTATATAATGGTTACACAGAGTAACCACTGACAACATTGTCCATGCAGTGACAAAATAAAGAGAACATGATATTCACTTTTTAGCTCTAAGGTCCTGGTAGGATATATAGAAATCTAGGATTGACCTAAAGTATAATGAAAGAATTATGATTCTTTATATTATATCGGAAAAATTTAAGCTAGGGGATTGACAGGTTTGGAACAGAATTGTATACAGTACGCAGTTTGACCTTTGAATTTATTTTTCTTTTCAGTTATCCTCATCCTCCCTATCTCTCTTTCACTCTCTCTCTTCCTTACTCCTTATTCTCCTTCCCTATGCTGTGTCCTTAGCGTTAATAAAGGGCTCTCCACGTCAAACATGTACATAGATAAATCTGAGCTAGAAGAATTTTTATAGATTTATAGGTGCAAAGGCATCACAGAATTACCCCTCCATATACAAAGTACATGCAACTCAACAAGTTTTAGTGGCTGAGACACAAGTATCACCCATTAAAAATAGTAGTGGAGCCTGATAATTGTTATGCAAATAGTCAATAATTCCTTCTTTCAATCTACAATCTACATTTTTCTCACTGAGTTGGAACTACATACCTCAAAGGCATCTTATTTTGGATATTTTGCTTTATCCTACATGTCTTCTTCCTTTATCTGTTTGATTTGTTTTACATACAGGTAGTTCTCGACTTACATCCACAATGGAGCCTGCCCATCATGGTCATAACTAATAAGTCGTAAATCAGGTTACCCCTGCATGACCAACCCAATTTTATGACCTTTTCCCCAGTGATTGTTAAACAATTGCCACAACTTTTAAGTGACCCAATTATCATAAGTGAACTGTGTTGTACGTACCCCAGAGAGGTCTGTTATAACTCTGAACAGTCATTAAGTATCTGGTCATAAGTTGAGAGACATCCATAACTGCATTTTCATGCAATGCTGAACTATTATTTGACAATAGCATTTCTATGGGTAGAAAAAGTCTTATTTCCTTTGAATCCAGCTCATTGATGTTTATTTTTATATCAGCCAATATACAACAAGTTTTCTATCTATAATAAACTGACTCCTGGATAGGCATAGCACTTTAAGTTGTATGTGTCAATGACACTAATGAAAATAAATTATATCAGCACCTTGTAGAAAGAAAAAGGAAATACATAGTATATGGCTTGTATCCAGGGACAAAGGTATTGAATTTGAAATAGAAAATTAATGAATTCAACAACAGGTGGTGTAGAGATATCAACCACAAGCCATTAGTGTGCTTTAGCAATGTCTATTGATCTCAAGGGCTTAAATATGTGGATTGTGGCCATGGCTTGCTTCATATTCACTTCATATAATTCAGCAATTACTCTATTTGCAGGCTATTTTGCTGCATTTTTTATTTTCTCCAATTCATATGCCTTGTGGATTTTTCCTAAGGGTTTAAAGAGAAAATTATTAAGCAGATGTGCCTTAGAGATGCCATTCCATATGAAAAAATTCCAGAAAGTAGACGAAGCTGGATATAAAGTCTGGATTGTTCATTTATTATGCTGCAAAACAGTGAAATTTTATGAGCTTTCTCTGGGGAAATCTACCTAACATATTTGGTTGCATAGCAAATTTGCTAAATAGTCTGAAAGTAGTACTGGAAAAAAATAGGATTTTTATATAAGCTGTATTGTAAATTAGCAATCTTGTGGGTCAAGAAGGCCCTTTGGAATGAGAAAGATGAATCTGTTTCAAAGTGAGGTAAATTAAACATTGAAGTAATATGCATAGGATTGTATTGTACTTTTGATTGCAACTATTTTTAAAATGTTCCTGTACAGTCAACAGTTCCAAATTTACATAAGACGTATTTACTCTTCATCAAGAATTGTGATTTACAAGCCAGGCTAGATGATTGCAACAATTAACTTTTGGCCTCATATTTTATCTTTAGGGAAAAACTTGCTCTACAAAACTTAAAAGTTAAATATTTTAAAATTCAGTATGCTGAGGATGTGTTCTGTGTGTAATGGAGAAGGAACGAATAAAGAACTGCTTTTATGAAAATGTATTTGTTCATAAATCTTGTTTCCATTAAACAAAAGCAGAGAAATTCTCCAAATACTCTACCTTCTCTTGAAAACTAGGGAATTAAAGAGTGCACTTTATATATCTTGAATCCCTGAAAAATATGACAGGAGAGCCAAAACACACCCTGGGAGCAATCTGAGGAGCAATCATTTGTAAGAATTTAAACCCACAAAGCTGTGTGTGTACACACGTGTGTGTATGTGAAAGAGAAAGAGACTGAAAAAGAGATGGGGGGAAAGGAGAAGGGCTTTTTTCTTTAAAGTCTGATCTGTGTGGAAGGTCAGAGCCCCAAAAGCCATGGCTATATTTTGCATTTGTTCCATTCCTTCCAGGTTACAGCCACTTGGCTAAACCTGGTGATTGCAGGACTTGACAACATATGACCACCTTGGAAATGCTTAGTTGGAAACAACACGCCAACTAGAAAAACTTTTAATGACATTTTCCATTGCTAGTGGGGTATAACTCTCAGAGACTGTTAATTTGTCTCTATAATTCTAATTCAGTAAGAGTATTTATATATAATATGCCTATCTATGGACAAAAGGCTGACATCTTCTTCAGCTGCTTGATTTCCAGAGATTCCAGTGAACAGGCAAGAGACCAAATAACTATGATCTAACAAGCAGTTTGCCCCTACTGCTCCCATCTAGGAATCTCGTGGAGGTAATATGAAGTATGGTATTATTTCTGTTTTCAAAAAATGAACCTAAGGGATAGGCTCTATAATTCAAACATGTACTTTGCTCCTTTTGATTCCATTTTTGTTTCTATAGAAAATATTAAAACTGTTGAGTAGAATTTGTACTTGTGATGTGTTTCCTATGTTAATAACAACAATAACTCTGGCAATTAATATTATGTATCAAACTCTAATTGCAGGGAACAGGACTACCAATACTTCTGTAGAATATTCAGGGGTATCATGTCATGATTTGAAAATCTATGGACCTAAAATCCTTGCCAGTGGAGCTGGTGGCAGACTCGGATGATGAGAAGGTTGGGGAAGAACTTGGGCCAGTTCTGGAGCTTGGGGAAGGCTCTGAGGGATGCTCAGCATTGGACAGAGATAAAGCCAGGGCCGTCCGGCATTTCCCAGCCAGAGAGACAGCTGCTTTTGGAGTCGGAGGTGAATGAGGAGGAGGAATAGCTGGGGCCTGTTCCAGATGCACATATCCACAGAGCAGATAGGAAAGGTGAACAAGGGAGGACAATAAGCCGGCTCGGGAATCAAAACAAATGTGGACACTGCCTGGCCCCTACCTGGCTGGGGAATAAATAGAAGGGAAAGGGAGTGGTTTGGACAACTGTTCGCAGGGCAGTTGTAGACAACGTTCATGTTTCTGGAAAGTTTGCTCCTTATGTGTTTTGTGCAACAAAGACTGCCTTGCCAGAACTGAGGTTTGTCTATTTCTCTGTTTGAACTGATTTAATTTGCAGTCTCCTGGCTGGGAGCTCACAGCCTTGCATTTATCATAACAAGCTGATAAGGACTATTGTTTCAGTTAACTTCTTGCAGGACTCTTGCCTGGACTTTCTGTTGGTGAATGCAGTTAATTACCAATGTGTAAATAAAGAGTGGTTTTTCTTTGCAGGGGGTCTGTTTCTTGCTTCTGTGAAGGCCAGGTCAAAACAATCCTCCTCTCATTCCCTCCCACATTTTCCCTCACTGTATTTCTGTCTCTCACACACAGAACTACTGAGCTATTGTAACTACTAGGGAAAAGGCTATTAATTATCCATTCCACACCAGTTTCCAAACCCAGATAGAATGTCTTTAACTACTTCTGTTCTTTATTGTTATTGCTTAGTTCATTTCCCATGCAATAAATCTGACCAAAGAGGAGCTTAGCAAAGAGCTGAGAGAAGGTTCTGATATTTTACAACAGGAACATAAAACTGTATCTCATCTTCAAATTCCAGTACTAGTCTACAAGTGTTCATCTTATAACTTATGACTTTTTTTTTTTACTACTGGGACATTCAACCTGCATTTTAAAAATTGCCCTTAAATGATGGTTAAGGTTTTGCAGTGACAAATCCCGACTCAGGCATGAAAGGTATTAGGCAAGTCATTTTAATCCAGCCCAGCCTGGCTTCATTCACAAACAACACTATGCAGAATGTTGGCTTATCATGCAGGAGCAGTCTATTATCTACAAGCTGCAGCTGGACTCTCCTTGGCTCTTTCTTAGCAGGGCCTTGGCTCTGCTAAGGACTCCTAGCCTTGCTTAAGACCCTTGCTTGGCCCTGCTAAGGACTCAGCCTTGGCTCTGTTACTAGCAGGGGTGGGCAACTTTGTATAGCCAACAGCCTTACTTTAAAACAAAGAAAAGTTTTTTTAAAAATCCAGCTCTCTGAAGGGCAGAGGTAAAATAGAATAGAATAGAATAGAATAGAATAGAATAGAATAGAATAGAAGAGAAGAGAAGAGAAGAGAAGAGAAGAGAAGAGAAGAGAAGAGAAGAGAAGAGAAGAGAAGAGTTGGAAGGGACCTTGGAAGTCTTCTAATCCAACCCCCTGCCCAGGCAGGAAACCCTACACCACTTCAAACAAATGGTTATCCAACATCTTCTTAAAAATTGTATGCCTCTTTTGGAAGGTTGGAAGGTTTGGGGAACTACGTAGCTTTCATGTCTCCCCACATTTTATCACTCTAACAGTCTTGTGAGAGAAGTTAGTCTGAGATATACTCACTTGGTCAAAGCCACAAAAAGGCAGGAGTGGATCCAAATTTCATCTGGTCCGCTACTCCCAGTCCTAAAAATAGAAAGCAGAATGATTGCTTGATTTAATACTGTATTGTTGCAATTGTTGAAAGTTAGTGATTCTATAGCAATCCCCCAGGTTGAGTATCACTATCATTCTGTACCTGAAAATTACTTTTTTAAATGGATATATTAAATGTATTCTCCATCAGAATCATTTTATAACTGATTCTGTAATTGAGACACCCACTTCAAAAGGCTTGATAAATTCTTCTGAGATGCTTCTCTTCTTGGACTACATAGATATAAAGGAATCTAATTATCCTTAAGCAGCCCTTTTGTGTTCGGAGAAATAGTCCTACCTAGATAAAAGGTGATGCCTCTCTAACAATTATTGGAAGGATTGGCTATGATTTATTCTATATAAGAAGAGAGTATGAAAACAGGGCATTTAGTTTTCCTCTAAAACACATTACAGTATAATATAGAAGGGAAGGGAATTAAACTGATAACTGAACAGTTAGGTATTATTGTCTTAAAAATCCTTCATTTGCTGTGGAAATACAGGATGATCACAGTGCTTCTAGACTGGTAATTTGTAATTCTGCCACAAAAATGAACAATGGCCTCTGTATGCTTGTTTCTTTGCAGCAATTGGAAAATCTGTACTTGTTTTTTAGAAGGCTCATCTTATGATAGCCATAGAACTAATGATCTGGTTATTATTTGTGTGTGTGTGTGTGCGCGCGCACGCGCGCGCATGCACCTACATATTGCCTCAGTGGATTTTGTTATAAAATTGTTTTTGTAATTGCTGGAGAGAATATAATTTCAAGATTCTCCAAATATTGTGGAAATATTCTCCAATATTTTCAACATGAAAGCATTTTCCAACCATTTGTCAATGGTTGTGTGAACATCACTAAAAAAAGCCCAGCCTACAATGTTCCTGGTTGATTTCTCCCCATGACATTTAATTAATGCAAGAAACCAGAGAGGCTGCTGGCCACATGAGAGATAATTGTACAAGGTAAAATAGGACATTCACCCACACCCCCCTGGTCTGTTCATCTATATAAATAAAAATGTAAATGTCCGTTTGTACATAACTGCACATCTCTGAAAATTCTTCACCGATTGCTTTCAAATTTTGACATAACATTGCATTCGACTACGGGCGTGTTTTTATATACCTATATTATATACATGTCACACCTATGATAGGTGTGAAAGCCTATGAAAGCCTCCCAGCCCTGATTACGCTCAACAGATTTCTGCTCCTTATACTTAGACTCTCCATATTGCTTCCAAGAAACTGTGCATTTGGAAGGCAGAGACGCACGAGGGCCATATCCTGCCACCAGGCTCGGCAGGTAGGCAGCCGCTCCCCACCGGGAAGCCCTCGCAGCCGGCACTTCTAGGGCTGGCTGGGGCCCACCCAAGCCTGGCTCTGACTTCCTCCTCCCCGGCCATCCCGCAAACTAGCCTCGCCCGCCGCTGCTGCCCATCCCTCTCGCCAGCCACTCTCAGGGCTCCCTCCAAAGAACACCTGTTAATGAGGCTGCCTGGGTCTGCCGAGCAGGAACCTTCCATCCTTCGCCTGGTCCGAATCGCGCCTGGCCCAGGGCTACCACGGGCCCCAAGGTCAGAAAGACCAGTCGCTAACCAGCGCTATGTGAATCCAGTCGGAGCGGGAGATGGAGGCAACTGGAGCCTTGGGATTGCCTTTGACCAGCGCCGCCTTTGATTCCCAGGTGGGTGCTCTGGCAGTTCACGGAGCCTACACGAAAATTTCGGCCTCTGGCAGAAAAGGGGCTCCGGGGACACTTTGGGGGGCGGAAACGGCCAGGAGGGAGGATGGCCGGCCCTCCTTTGTTTCGCCTGGAAGAGCAGGGATTTAATCATTCCCCTGCCCTTGGCAGGTGGGGGAGGAGAACTGTGCAGCAGGGGTCCAGTGGGGTGTGCGTGGCCCCTGGCTTTGCCGCTTTCTTCCTTTGGGCGGGAAGCCCCAAACCAGCCTCGAACCCCCACCGCACCCTCCTTCCCTTCCCTTTCCTGCTATGCGTCTACCCGTCAAGCCCCCAGAGAACATCTGTGTAGGGAGGAGGAAGGGGCCCCCGAGTTTCTGCTGTGGTGTGGAGAGCTACGGAGGCCTGGTCTGAAAAGGTAAGGGCAATGCCGGCGGATGCAGAAGAGGCCAGGCCAGAGACAGATAAACAGAAGGAGAGGGAGAGAGAGACATAGAGAAATACAGAGAGATGGGGGGGGAGAGAGACACATACAGAGATACAGAGAGAGAGGGTAGGAGAGAGAGAGACAGAGAGAGATACAGAGAGAAGGGGGAGAGAGAGAGACATAGAGATACAGAGAGGGGGAGAGAGACATAGAGAGATACAGAGACAGGGGAGAGAGAGACATAGAGAGATACAGAGGGGGGAAGAGAGAGACATAGAGAGATACAGAGGGGGGAGAGACAGAGACATAAAGAAATACAGGGGGGAGAGAGAGATACAGAGAGAGGGGGAAGAGAGAGAGACAGAGATACAGAGAGAGGTGGAGAGAGAGACACATAGAGAGATACAGAGGGGAGAGAGAGAGAGACATAGAGAGATACAGACGGGAGAGAGGGAGAGACATAGAGAGATACAAAGAGAGAGTGGGAGACAGAGAGGGAGGATTTTGTGGTTCCCATTGTTTTTTTAGCAACCATTCTCTGTCCTAATCACCAGCTGAGTAGGCGTGGCTCGGGGGCTGTCATATGACTGATGAAAGTGAATGACATTGAGTTGGCCATGCCCACCAAATGTTTGTGGAGAGTTTGGAACTTCAGCCTCGCTCTTTTAGCCCAGCGGAAGCACTAGACTGGGCCACAGCAATGCGTGGCCGGGTACAGCTAGTTATTAAATAAGTACAAAAATATTCCACTCCACCACCCATTAGGTTTTTAAAATTCTCTTCTTTCAAATAATTTTAACGATGCATTAAATGAATAATAATTGATAAAATAAAGCAGAATTCTTGGTTCAATCTTAATTCATTTCAAAATGATTTCAGAGGAATGATTTTGGGTGACATTTTTGTGGTTGTGAATAAGATTTTTACATTGATTTAAATTATATGGTACTGATCTGTATACCTGGGTATCCTCTTATCTTCTCTGTGCAATCATTTCTTACAGGTGCACAGCTTTTCTGATTTCTATGATATCATAAGATATCATAAAGACTTTCTCAGATATAGCAGTAGGGCAACCAGGGAGTTTGAAGAATGATGAAAGGGGAGAAAAAAAAGGGATTAGGAATACCCACCCACTGCAACAGTGTCTCTCTCTACTGCCTTAGAATGTAAATTCAAAAGCACATTGAAAATGAGATAGAGATTGAAGAACATTTTGCAACGGAAGAAAATGTTTGAATAATGATAAAACTATTTTAGCATAGTACTCATGGCATCTACATTTTTTTTTTTTTTTTTTTTTTTGCAGAATTGTCCAGAGGACTTTTGACTTCATTGCTGCATAAAGAAGATTGGAACGGATTTTAAGCCACTTATTAGCCAGAATGGCTTTGGAGACCTGAGAGGGGAATATGATCATCATCTAAGGGATCTGTTCTTTAAAATTGTTTGGAGTCATTCCACTTTCTTCTTTGTGAGGTTATGTAACAGATCCATGTCTGAACTCTCAAGTGGATTTTTTAACAGAACCGGTTGACAGGTTGTGAAAAAAAATTAAACTGATGTTCCATTAAGTGCTCAACTTCAAAGGAAAACAGAAACATTAAAGCTTTCTTTATTTTTTCTCACTATAAATTGTGGACCTTGTAGGTCACTGAAGAACTGTGACTGTATATGTGTTGAAAGTAAAAGATGTCAATCTTTCTGCCTTCTGGGTGTCTAAACTATCAACATAGTTGATTACATAATTCACAGAGAGCTTCTCGGTTACTGTCTTACAAGCATGAATTAGGAGCAGGATGAAGATGAGTCTGTAAAAAAATCTGAAACAGGTCTTCCCTGTTAATTTGAAGGAAATTGATTCTTAGCAGACCAGATTATCAACTAGGGAATCCATTTGTTTCATTTGAGTGTTTCAACCATTCAAAAGAATTCCTAAATCCCCTTGTTTTCTCACCCCATCACAGTAAACTGTGCTCTGAAGGAAAATACTGCTTCTTTTGTACAAAAATTAGCTCTATTATAATGGCAAATTCTTCACTAAGATTAATTCAATTACAGCAAAACATAATTAAAAAGAGAAAATGGGGCACATGGAGACGGCAATAGGTGGCAGCGGTGATGGGCGGCGCTGGCGGCGCTGGGCAGCACCGACGGTGATGGGTGGCAGTGATTTCTGCAGCCTGGAACAGCTGATAGGAGGTATTCCGGGAGGCATCTCCAACCACCAATTAGCTGCTTGGGCTAAATCAGGCTGCGCTGAAGCTGACCATGCTGTTTGCTGTTTACTGCAAGGAGGCAAATTGCTGAGAATCAGAAGATGAAGGGTGGGCGAGGCTTCAGCAACATTTGCTGTATAAGACACACAGACATTACCACCCATTTTTTGGGGGGGGGGAGAAGTGCGTCATACTCCGAAAAATACATTTTTTGTACATTTTTCTATGTTATACTGAAGCATGCTGTACTAAAACTGTCCTACTCTTCTCATTCTTATTAAAATATTAATAAACCAAATATCAAGGGTTCAAGATGACCAGATTAAGTACAATGAATGTATATGAGTTATCAAAGAAATTTCAAGATGATAGTGCTTTGATACCATCAATAGCAGAAAAAGCAGTTTCTTTAATCCAATTATATTTTCCATATTTACTATAACCTTAGGAAATTCTTGGATATGTGATGATTATATCTGTTCATGCTCAATGCACTGAAAGATTAGATGATATAAATAACCCTATCATAAGATCTTTGCCTCAATCTTCATATTCTTGGGAAAAAACACACAATCCCACCTACTTCCCTCTAGTTATGTTGAATTTTCTCTCCCAGAATTCCTTGTCAGTGTGTCCAGTAGAAACTGGATTAATTTCTGTTAAGCAAGGCATATATAAATTTCACACATGAAATAAATCACTTTTTATTTTCAATAATGCAAGTCATTTCATATGACTACAGTATTATGGAGAATAGTATATGGAAAACACTAGAATCTTGATTCAGTTTGACCTAGAGATTCAAAGACAAACCAATACAATTTGAACCAATCTGAGAATTAGTTGGGAAAAAATATTCTTAAATTATAACAAAGAAATAAAAACTTCAGCTGCTTCAGGTTTGGGTTAAAATAACATTTTCCATCAAGAAAATACTAATTACCTCAGATACCAAATGCTCCTTTGCAACCAACCTTTGAACTATTTGCTCTGTATCTCTCTCAAGACAAAGATAACAAGGATGAAGAAAGAAAATAACAGAAAGTTCAAAAATGCCCCTACCAACAATCCTAGAGAGATGAGTTGCTCAACCAAGGCTAAAAGTATCTACTACGATTCAAAAAAAATAAATAAAAATAAAATCTATTTAAAAGTAACTCTTACTTTTTTCCCATTTCATTTTTGGAGTTCCAAGTATGGCACCTCAATTAAGAATTTCCATTTACTTGCCTTTGTGAAGTGGTGTAGTTTTGCTGTCTGTCATTGGGTTTTCAGCATGCTGACTGAAAAGTTACTTTAACAGAATCTTGCAAGTCTGAAAGTACAATTCTCCCACTGTCTACAGGCAAATTCTCCAACTTCAAAGAAAATTGTCTATTCTAATATATGTGTATGTATATAACACATGCATTCAAACATAAATGCACAGTATTTCAGAAACTCTTGACCACTTTCAAAGACTGAAGAAGGTGATGGGATGTTAATTATTAATACAATAGTTCTATTATTTAGTTAAATCTCATGTAAATGTCTCCTAGCATCCAGAGAACTTTGGCTTCTTTCATCTGAATCATTGAGCTTCATTGCTGGTTAGAATGACTACCTTAATTTAACATAAAATCAATGTAAAATATTGAAAAGCTATTTCTGTCCGAATCTAAATGCAACACTATAGAATGCTGTTAGCAAAATGTATCACTGAACTCAGCAATATGGCACAATTAGCAGATCTAATCATTCAGCTTTTCAAACTTCTATTAAATGCAATTATTATTCATTTATCAAGAGCAGAAAGTCCCACTTCACTGTACAAGTTAAAATGCAATTAGGTGCAATAGGGCAGAACAAATTTCTCAGCATGGAATGGGTTACAAAATACACCCAAGCTTCATGAGGCTTACTAGTCAGGCTCATCATTCTCCTAGGACATAATAATACCACTAAATATGCTGGATCATTAGCAAAATTACATAGCTAAAGAAAGGCAATATTAATAGAATTCTGTAATACTTTACAGGAATAGCAACTTGTTAAACATCTGCAGGAAATAATTGGACTTCAGTCAAATGCATTAACTCACTATGTTTTTAACAACAGAATCTAGGCAAGTGATTTGCTTTGGAGAACTCATATTACAGAACTACAGAAATGAAAAAAAATATTTAGACCATCATTTCTAGCTTTTTGCTCAGTACAAGTACCCAAGCTGCAGCATTTCTGAGAGATAGCTCTTCAATGTTTGTTTAATCCACTAAGAAATCTCTTTTGTCAGTAATTAGTTCCATTACTGAACCACTTTAATTCTTAGCAAGTTTCTCCCAAACATTGTATTTATTTCTATATGTAAATTCTATATATTAAAGAAATTCAGAATAGATCTAAACTAAATACAGATTTAGTTCTGGGATCCTACATCCTTGTTTATGGTGCTCTGATCTTCTGATCATCCTTGTAACCACCTCTGAAACTTTTTCAGTTTATTAGAATTCTTGCTAAATTGTAGTGCTGAGAATGGATGCAATATTCCAAGCTGGGACAACATGGGGTCTGATCAATGCAAAATAAAGTGGAACTTCTGCAGTCTATAATCAGTTATATTTCCAGACTTTCTCTTAATACAGCCTAAAATTGCATTTGCCCCCTGAAACCAGACAACACTGTAGATTAATATTCAATATAAAATTATTTTTTTCTTTTTTAAAATGATACTTTTATGAAAAGTTTTAATTACAGTGATAAAGAGCAATTGAAACTAAAATAAAAAGAGTGAAGAAAGCAGAAATGTGAAAAGAACACTCCCAAAAACAACTTATCCCCCTCATAATGAGAATTATGATCAACAATTTCATAATCTATTCACCTCCTTTTAACTAAAACATATAAAAGTCTTCATACTCTAACCCATCTTAATAGGCAAATCAAATAAGTAATGCCATCTCCAATCCAATTATCAGCAAAAAGTCCAAACAGGGCTCTAAATACAAGTATTTCACATTTAGAAAATTCAGTGTTTCAAATCTCAACACTTAGCTATAAACAAAATCCCATTTAAAATCATAAAATAAGCCTAACATACTAGCGTAAACAAAAAAACTGAAAGCTTAATATTACAGAGACAATTTCTTCTTTAAAAAGGACAAGTTCCAATATACAACATTTTTTTTATTCCAAATGCCGATAATTACAAAGAAAACCACCCCAAACAGCAACATATTCCATTCAAACAAACATTCTATATCTCAACTGTAAACAAATCCACATTTAGCAAATATAAAGTAATCCCAGTATCCTAATATAAACAAAATACTAAAATTTAACATAATGAACTGGGATAATTTCTTCTTTAAAAAGAACAAGTTCAAAAACATTTCTTATTTTAAATAAAAAGTATTAAATAGACATCCAGTTTAAATGCTATCAAATTAGGATACATAAAATAACTGTTGGGGGAAAAAATTGAACTCAAAGTGAAATGTAAGGCAATCCAATATATACCACATGTTTCCAGTTATGATATTGGCAAATCCAAAAAGAACCACCTAAAATGACAACATGTCCCATTTTAACTCCAATCAAATAAACTGATTTTGTATCCCGTTTTTTTAAATACAATCCTGTCTTTCTCTAAATTCATGCAGATAGTTGCTGATCCTTGTTTCTAATTTCTTCAATATATTAAACAGTGTCTTTTGTAAACCACAAAAAGAAATTGTTCCAATTGCTCTCTGGGATTGTCATTTTTATTCTTGATTTTTAAAAAGCCTCCTCCAATTTTTTTCTTTATATCTGATGACAAATTCTTTTTCAAAGTCTTGTTCTGTTTTTCTCGGTTACATTTTCTGTTACATCTTCTTCTGGGAACAGACTGTTCCCAAGAAGACACAACATAGCTGACATAATTGATTCAAAGTCCCAGCGTATTTCCCGGTGCAAGCTAGCTCCTCAAAGATATCTCTGAACGCCTTTCTTTACATGTTACTTGTCTTACTATGTCTCCAATACCAAAACCCATTTTTCTTCAACAAACATTTATTCTTTAAAAATAATTTCAATTTTATATTCAAAATAGCAGTGTTTTCCGAGCCTTTAATTGGTTTGCAACTTTTTTGTCTTGCTTTTGCTGTTTATTTTAATTAATAATACATCTTCATTTTCTTATATTAAGAATTGAAGACACTTATCCAGTGTTTGCAATCTTGTCTAACTTATCAGAAGCAATTAATAAGCATTTTATGAAAGTGCTTAGCAAGAGAACTTTTAAAAATATCCTGTTTGTGGCTGGTGTGGTGAATTTTTCCATTTCCTGATTCTTTCTCCATCCAGAAAACATTGTCTTGATCTTTTCTTGAGATGCCATAGCTTGAGCAATTTCGCATCCTCAAAGAGTCAAAGGAGTGAATCTACTTGTAGGCTTTCTATTTTTTTTTATTTATTTTGATTTATATGCCGCCCTTCTCCGAAGACTCAGGGCGGCTTACAATGTGCTCAGCATTTATGGCCATAAATGTCAATTCCACCTTTCATGGAACTCTTTTCAGACTGCCTTCTTCTTCAGAAATCAATTTCTGAATTAATTACTATTCTGACATCTTTTTCATATGAACTATTGTCAGGCAAATTTGTCCATTCTATACTGGTAAATAGATTTATATTTTCTTCATGAATAAATTTTCCTTTAAATTTAATTCTATTATTTCAAGCATATTTCTATAACCTATAGTTTTTTTGTCTCCTAGTATAACAGCTTTCCCACATATGTATTCACAGAATTGTTGTGCCATATTTAAAAAGCTGCTATTTAAGCAGTTTGTTAATCAAAATGTCAACTGGTACTTTATTAATTTTTTTTTGCTGAAATAAAGCTAATTTTATCCTACATTATTCTTATCAGATCAATGAAAAATATCTAAATCCATGTTGACTTCTGGTATTTACTATATTGTTTCAAAGGACTTACAGATCATAGTATTCTTTGCAGCAGGGGTTTTCAATTTTTTTTCAGGCCAAGGAAACTATTAATTTTTAAAAAATCCCATAACCTCTCATCAACAGCTGAAGCTCTAGTAGAAAAAATTTGCTCTGTTTGAGTCAGGTTCTTTCCCAATCTTGGATCCCATAGAACAATTTTGAAAAACTGCTCCAGTATCAATATCAGTATCCATATAGCACTTAGCAATAACACTTAGATTTATATACCACTTCATAGTGTTTTACAGCACTCTCTGAGCAGTTTATAGTGTCAGCATATTTCCCCCAACAATCTGGATCCTCATTTTATCAACCTCAGAAGGATCAACAAGATCGACCTCCAGGCTGTGAATAGAGTTAGCATGCAATACTGCATTCTAACCACTGTTATATCAAAATATCTCACCTATAGTTTGATTCCCACTACCACATTTTAAAGGTGGTAACATTTAACATTAAGCATGAGTCTTCCTCTCTTCAAAAGTTTCCTGGTTGATCTCTCCTGCTTGACTAGGGGGCTGAACTAAAAGATCTCCAAGTCCCTTCCAACCCTATTATATTATGGTCTATAGCAGGGGTGTTAAACTCAAGACCTGCGGGCCGAATCCAGCCTGTGGGGTGCTTAAAACTGGCCCACGAGGCTGGCCTTGAAATAACAAAGGACCAGCCTGTGGTGCCTCTCTGGCCAAAATGGGCTGCGGGGAGCATTTTTGGCCCATTTTTGGCCCCCTACAGCATTTTGGTGGCCAAAAATGGGTCAAGGGACAGGTGTTTTCAGCCCACTTTAGGCCCGTTTGTGGCCCATTTTCAGCCCCCATGGCCTCCTACAGCAGTCTGGCAGCCGAAAACGGGGAGGGGGGATACGCACATGTTTTGTATGTTTATTTCTCAGCGCCATGCACTCTCTTCCTTCCTGTTGGAAGGAAATTCCATGATTCCTGCTTTCATCCAGTTTAAAAATATGGAACAGGGCTAATCCAAAAAGTTTGCTCACTTAACTGTGGCTGTAATGTACTTTGCTTGGTTTGACTTACAACTGGATCGTGTTATCTCCCCATAATGGTTTGTAAACAATATAGTGAGACTAAAAACTTAAAATACAGAACATGATTGGATATAGGATATGGTATTATGCATAAGCTATAAGATTTTTTTTTAATGCAGTATGTCATGTGAAAACATCCAGTGGTTATTTCTAAATTGTGATTTACTGTGTAAAGCACAAATGGCTAAATTTACAGAACACACAGAGCCAAAATCAAATCATATTATGACTGGATAGTGTGCAAATCTGGCAGATAGAAAGCAGCTTTTGTCAGGTATGCATAAAACTCAGTGAAGTCAGTGAGATTTAATTGTGTATCCAATTGTAGTCCAAATGGACCTGGAAATGTTTCCATACAGCATGCATATTTTCTGAATCTTTCTAGACCTTTAGCAATATATTGTGAAGATTTTGTTGTTCCTCTTCACAATGGATATCTGGAATAAAATTTTAATGTTTTCAAAGAACTCTATTAAAAATGAAAAATGGGAGAGTCAGCTAAAGTATTCTACATAGAGTTAATTAATATTTCAAAGGACAGATTCAACAGGGAAAAGGGAAACCTGAGTTGATATTGCCCAAGCAATAACAAAGAGTGTACGATTTTGTTATTTGGGGATGGAGTAATGCCATAAATAAGGAAGATGGACTAATACATGAAGAAGACAAAAAAGGAGATATGCATGAATTAAAAATAAATGAATTGATTTGTTTAAAAGTATTTTAAGGTTCTAAATGTTAATTTATAATTCAATCCAGTAAGTATAAATATAATACCCTGGATGTTGTTTAGGTTGTCTTAACTCACATTAGGCTTTTGAACATCTCTGTTCTGACAATTTTATGCACATATTCAGATCTGCTCCTATACAAAAGAGTCAACCTCATAGCAGCTGGGAACTCTATATGTCTTTAATCTCTACATTATGGAATTGAGACAATTTATTTTATTTATTTATTTATTTTATTGCAATTTATATGCCACCCTTATCCCGAAGGACTCAGGGCGGCTTACAAGATAAAAATTAAACAATATGAATTAAATATAAATTAAAATCCAATTAAAATTAATTAAAATTATTACAATGTAAAAACCCCTCTCAACGGGTCAGTCCATTTGATGAAAAAGCCACGTCTTCAGTTCATGGCGGAAGGAGAGGAGGTTTGTTCCTGAAAGTAAATCTCCCTTTATCTGGAATAGCTGTTTTCAATGCAAAGGGGAAAAAATGCATCTTGAGCATGTGTCAATGCCCACCATGGCCACGCCCACCATAGCCATGCCCACAATGACCACACCCACATGGCCATGCCCACTCCAACCCTCAGAGGTCAAACACAACCCTGATGTGGCCCTCAATGAAATCTAGTTTGATACATCTGGTCTATGGTCTATGTCCTGTTGTTTAGCACTTCACCCATTCTCTGGGACTTCTTAAATACATTCATTTTCTATCATAGGATGTGATTAATATGATCATGTCAAAGACACAGTTCTTATATCAGTAATAAATTTGACCCCTGCCTGTTTATACTGGTCTTCACCATTGCCTGGTAAAACAATATCTTGTTCCTGTTAAATATCAGATATTTAAGATTTGAATAGTTCCATCTTTTTACTTTTTTACCATTTTGTCATATTCATAGAACAGTTGGCATGCTGTAGTCTATGTGAGATCTTAGAGTCGGCATTACAAGCAAAAGTGCATAGCAGAAATAATATGAATGTTTTCATTGTGTCACAAATAATACACAATCCTCTTCAACATACCTTCAAGTATTCTCTAAAGACTTCTTTGCAATTCCTGGAGAATGCTGAGGAGTGGCTCTAAAATATGAAGTTGTTCTCGCTTCAATTGTTCCTCCACACTAGTTTTCTTTTGACAATCTATATTACCTTAGTCTATACATTTTTTCCTTTTCCTTTTCTTTGTACTTCCTGAAGAAATTGGGCTTTTTTTCTTGGCATCCCTTTGTATGTCTTAGTTTTCTTGTCTTTGCAGTTCTCACTACATTTTTGTATCTTTCTATGGTGGCTTGTCCCCAGGGGTGAAATGCTCCTGGTTCGGACCGGATTGCCCAATCCGGTAGCAATGACGGCGGGTGGTTCAGAGAACTGGTAGCAAAAATCACTGCCCACCCCCATGCCCAGCTGAGCCGTGCGATCATCAGAAGCTTTTTTTTAAACTTTTAAAAGCATTTTTTCTTCCGCCAAAAAAATGCTTTTAAAAGTTAAAAAAAATGTCTCTGATGATCGTACGGCTCAGCTGGGATCATCAAAACCTTTTAAAAGCATTTTTTTTCTACAACCTCTTTGCCCGGAGAGGTTGTAGAAAAAATGCTTTTAAAAGGCTCTGACATCAGGCAACTCATCTGGGATCATCAGAGCCTTTTAAAAGCATTTTTTCTACTGAAGGCTCTGACGATCAGGCAACTCATCTGGGATCGTCAGAGGCTTTTAAAAGCAATTTTTTTACAACCTCTTCAGCTGATAAGGTTGTAAAAAAATGCTTTTAAAAGTTTTTAAAAAATTGGCCACACTCACCCAGTCACATTGCCCCCACCACCAAGCCACGCCCACAGAACCGGTAGTAACAAATTTTACATTTCACCACTGTTTGTTCCCTTTTCCATCACCCATGCATTATGCATCTTTTTTCCCTTAGATTTTCACTGAGCTTCCTGTAAGACTATATTTCCTTATTCTTCTCCCCTTATTTTCCCCTCCCTTTTGTGATATTTGTTGTGGGGCTAAAATATCTATTAGAGTGTGTTAAGGGATTTCTAGGTTAATCCTTGAATACTTTCTTTAATGCTGCTCTTAAAAAACTCCAATCTTACTCAAGATTGGAATATTAAATTCCAAATGATCATATTTTGGATACATTACATGAAGACAGTCTTGAGAAGACTGTAATGCTGGAAAAGATAGAAAGGAAAAGATCAGGTGAATAGTAGCAAGGGGCATGATCTTGATTACAATGGAGATGGGTGCACTATTGAAAAACTCAAAGGCCAGGTGAGGAAAGATCAACCTGGAGAAGATCTAACTATGTAATCACAAAGAATCAATATCAATTTGATCATATCACAAATATCATCTATTTATGATCTATCACAGAGTGGTTGGTTGTTGTAGGGGGAGAGCATTATGTATGCTAGTTTGAGCTTCTGTACGTACAAGTGGTGTATACAGAACTGTGGTGGTGCAGTGGTTAAATGCAGTATTGCCCACAGTCTGGAGTTCAATCCAGACTGGCTCAAGGTTGACTCAGCCTTTCATCCATCCTACTGAAGTCAATAAAATGAGGACCCAGATTGTTGGGGTAAGTATACTGGCTCTGTAAATCACTTAGAGAGTGCTGTAAAGCAGTATGAAGTTATATATAAGTCTAAGTGCTATTACAAATACATGCAAACACATACACATGCACACACAAACACCTTAGTTATATAATTCATATACAGTATATACTCTATCTTACATGATACTATTAAAGATTTAAAAAATACTGTGACGTAAAATATGGATGGATCTTACTTTAAATTATCAAGATCAGCAATTCAGAATTGATTGTCTTGTCAAACTTTATGTCAGTTTTAGGACTAAGACCTTTTTCCAATGGAAAAAAAAGTTTAAGTTCCATCATATCCCAAATAACCAGATTATATATTTACATGCTTTAGAAAACAATTATTAATATCCAGGAATAAAACAGTCAGAGAGGTATCAGGCAGGTTATTTGATAAGAGACACTTAGGCTGCATTTTCCCTCCATTGCAACAATTTCTCTACATTAGGAAGAAATTTCCCTGATGAATACTACAGATTGAATAAAATGTTTAATGACAACATAATGAAATCAACATGATTAAAAGCACAATAACAACTTGCTGATAATTATTTCATCATACCCAAAGAAATGAAGCTATTGTAAAGATACAATTAAAAAGACAGAACTATAAAGCAATCAAATAAATTTGTTGAAGAGTTAATGAAAGATGCTAGCTAACCATAGGGCAAATCCACAGGGTAACAATTCTAAACTGCCATAATAAGAACTTTAAAACTTTTAGCTAAGTTACAAAAACAGTAACAGTAACCAGTTACTAAAGCACTAGGAGATAATAGCTTCATTGTCATTTGCCTTCTTGAAAAAATTGAAATTGGTATCATCTTATGCAGGAGTGGGTAGTCTGCGCGCCAGGTCTACATGTGAAGTTCAAGTGTCTTTTTTTTTTTTGTCTGCTTGGATACCACTATGAACATCCTTTTGTCATGATTGCCAATATTTAAAGAAAGGAACAAATGAACATTATAAGGAACAGTAGAAAATGCACGAAGTTTTAAAAAGAATTAGAATGAGCATATAGAAGAATTGTACCAAAATATGCCCAAATCCTATATATATATGAAAGTCTGATCACTGAAATAGAGCCAATCCTTTTGGAAAATAGATAGGTGTCCTCTTACTATTTTCTCACTTATTTTGACTTGCATTCCCAATCTGCAGTTTACAATTTCTTTCTTTCTTTCTTTCTTTCTTTCTTTCTTTCTTTCTTTCTTTCTTTCTTTCTTTCTTTTTTTTGATAGGTTGAATTGTTTGTTTTCCCTTTTGTGCAAAGACAGTTGCAAAAAATTAGTTAAGCAGTTCTAAAATGTAGACACAAGACTGCATTGTCAAGGCTATGGTTTTCCCAGTTGTGACATTTGTCTTTGAAGGCTAGACAATCAGAAAGACTGAATAAAAAAAGTTATGTCCTTGAAAATTGTAGTGCTAAAGAAAATTATTGAAAATACATAAAAAAAATACATATGAAAGAATAACAAAGTCCTAGGTGAAGAAAAATGAAACTGCTCATTCAAGCAAATCCCTTGTAACATATAATCACTGATTAATAAATCCTTCTTCACATTCACTCCCACGGAATAGAGACATGCTAAAGAAACCACATAGTTAGCTGCACCAATTTGTGTAGGTGGATCAGTAGGAGATGACCTTTATGTAGCTATAATGAGAAGAAATCTTCATCTTGAGGCAGCTTGATGCTTATTTGCTGTCTCTTAATAATAGTTTAGGATTAGCTGTTGCCTTGATCCAGTGGTAGAATTCAAATTTTTTTTACTACCAGTTCTGTGGGCATGGCTTGGTGGGCGTGGCAGGGGAAAGATACTGCAAAATCTCCATTCCCACCCCACTCTGGGACCAGCCAGAGGTGGTATTTGCCAGTTCTCCAAACTACTAAAAATTGCTACTACTTGTTCTACAGAACTTGTCAGAACCTGCTAAATTTCACCCCTGCCTTGATTCATGTCCTACATTTTTACTCTTCATCAAAAATAGATCCTTCCCCCATTTATTTTGCACTCTCTGTTTAAGGAGAGTTACCCTCAAAGTAGTTGGTGACTAGAAAGGATATTGCTTTCAGGCATCAATGTGACAGTTCCTCTGGATAAGATGAAATTTAGAAAAAATCAATATTGCATTTCAAGAATAGTAGAATGTTGTAAAATTTGTGGTTCCTTTATGTTAGAGCTTGGAATCCCTATAAAAGGCCACCAAAAAGAAAACAGTCCTGCAGCACTCACAAATATTTTTAAATTATAAAGGACAAAGAGGAACATCAATCTTTTCTCATCCCAAGTTTAAATAGTTCTTTTCTGGATTTGGCTGTTTCTTATAACTAAGGGAATAAAAAGCAGTAATAAGACAAGATAACACGATTTATACATTATTATTTAGTTAACCCCACAGAAACACCAATCAACAGTGCTTGCTTTTTTCAACAGTGAAAAAAGCAAGGTTCTACATTTAGGGAAGAAAAACAAAATGCACAGGTACCGTATATGTGGTACCTTGCTCAATAGTAGTAACTGTGAGAGGGATCTTGGAGTCCTAGTGGGCAACCATTTAGATATGAGCCAGCAGTGTGCAGCAGCTGCCAAAAAAGCCAACACAGTTCTGGGCTGCATAAACAGAGGGATTTGATTCTATCCCTCTGTTAACACTTCACGTGTGTTAATACCACTTTATAATGCCTTGGTAAGGCCACACTTGGAATATTGCATTCAGATTTGGTCGCCACAATGTAAAAAAGATGTTGAGACTCTAGAAAGAGTGCAGAGAAGAGCAACAAAGATGATTAGGGGACTGGAGGCTAAAACATATGAAGAATGGTTGCAGGAACTGGGATGTCTACTTTAATGAAGAGAAGGACTAGAGGAGACATGATAGCAGTGTTCCAATATCTCAGGGGTTGCCACAAAGAAGAGGGAGTCAAATTATTCTTCAAAGCACCTGAGGGTAGAAAATGAAGCAATGGGTTGAAACTAATCAAGGAGAGAAGCAATTTAGAACTAAGGAGAAATTTCCTGACAGTTAGAACAATTAATAAGTGGAACAACTTGCCTGCAGAAGTTGTGAATGCCCCAACACTGGAAATTTTTAAGAAGATGTTGGATAACCATTTGTCTGAAGTGGTGTAAGGCAGGTTTCCTGCCTGGGCAGGGGGTTGGACTAGAAGACCTCCAAGGTCCCTTCCAACTCTGTTATTCTATTCTATTCTATTCTATTCTATTCTATTCTATTCTATTCTATTCTATTCTATTCTATTCTATTCTATTCTATTCTATGTGATGATGAGAATGTTCCAAAAGAAATCTGTCTCTTAGACCTATGGGGAATCACAGGTGAGAAATAGGGAGACAGGGTCCTCCCTGAAGCATGCATCCTTCCCCAGAGAAATCTATAAGGTGGGTGGAATGTAACAGGCAGGTCTCAGTCCATACTTCTGTGAATGTGCGGTAATAAGGATCTGGCAGCAATTAAGATAAATGCTTCCAGTCCTGGAACCATTCCTGGAGCTAATTCAGAATTTGGATTGATAGGAATGCAGTGAGTGGAAAAGCAGCTTTAATGGCTGCTGCCTGCACTAGCAATACCCATTGCAGTGTTCAAAATAGAGTAAAATGGTAGTCGCGGGAGTAGCCTCAATAGCTCATGATACACAGACAAGTATTCTAGGTTCATATTTTAATACTAATCAAAATGTATTGCATTTCCAAAGGTTCAGCAGTCAGACAAATGTATTCAACAATAGTCCATGAGTTTTGCTTTATTAGAACATTTTAAAAGTCAATTTTTTAAAAATCTGAAAAAAATGTGAACTTCTCTATATTTATTAGGCTATTCATACTATCCAGAACATGTGGGACTCTGCTTTTCCTAATTTATTTCCACTTTTACAGCATCCACCTGGACAAAGACCAGATTATTTCTAAAGATGTATGCAGCCTACAAATTCACTTCTGATTAGCTATCATTAATGAATGCATTAGAGAATATGCTTCTTTTGTCCATCTTACATTTGGTCCCAATTATGGTGCAGATTTGGCCTAGTATGGAATTTCTATAAATAATTGAGGCATTTCATCAGAATCTTGTCATTTTGGAAATATACATTTTGTATGATTAACAATAATCTAAAAAACCCTAACATTTTCATATTATCTTTGCTCCAGGAATACGAAATATGTTCTGAATCCTAGATTACATTTTGGAACTAGAATACTAGCCTAGATTCTTTTAACTAAATTGTAATCAAATTTGGCCTAATCCTGAGAATTCAGATATACACCTTTCATGTAAATGTTCATCCGAAAATCTTGAGTCCATGTTTATTTAAAATGTTGTCTTATTTAATACCAAAACTCCATCTACTGATGGAGACTAATCTAATCCTAACTAGATCTTATATTTTTAAAAAATGGGGAGGAGAATATAACCAGTGTTCAACTGTTAGTTAGAAACTAATGAATAGTTATAACAACCTCTTCATCCATCTATTTTAAGAATATAGTTCAGTGGAGAACTACTAGTGGTAATGCAACTACTTCATGTTTTGCCTGATTTGTTTGCCGCCTTTCCATATTGAAGAGTTTGGAGTCCTGTTTTTTACTCTTGAATTGACCTAATGCAACTGTCCTAATGTGTACTTTGGAATTTCACAGGAAGCTATGATTCTTAAAAAAATAAAAGATTGTTGTTTTTATTGTTTAAGTTTAAATGTTTAGAAAGAAAATAACTGAAATTCCTCATATGTTTGACTTACAGTATGCAAAAGTATTGTAGATAATAGATCATTCTTGAAAGCAAGTCATTGAACAATATTTTAACTCATCAGAAACTGAAGATTCAAAAGTATTTTACTATTTCCTTCTGAAAGTTTGTCCTGTGTATACTGAGAAAGAGAATATAGTTTTTATTAACCTGTTTACCTGTATATGTGTATATGTCTAGTTACATGTGTACATGCATGTGTGTGTTTTAATTTATTAATCAAATGTATATAGTTACCCATCTCACAAAAGGCAACACTGGGTGGTGAGCAAGAATCAATAAAAATATTAAAGAGAAACAAATGTGTTTATGTTATATGTGTATATACTGTATAGATTAATTTACTGATGAGTTACACTGAAGATTTAGCTTTTGTAATTTTTGACTCATTATAAAATCATGATTCACACAACTGTGTTAAGAAAACATATAAACAATGAGAACAAAAAAGTGATATTTTACCTTGAATTCTTTCCCCTCACCTATTATTTAAATAGAAAATAATTGACATGGTTTTTGCTTCTTTAATAGCAATGCGTTATTGCCTGAATCCCGTTGCTAATTCAGTAACCTTCCTTGCAATATTGATGGTTCCCAATAACATGCAATTTATTTTGTTAACACATTAAATGAAGCATCTGAAATAAGCACCTAAATTAGATTCACTAGGACTGTTGTTACAATTTCATTAAATTTGAGTATACTCTACTGCCGAGCATTTACTCTGTATTTTAACTATTGTGTGTGAAATGGTTTGCCAAAGAAATTAAGGTGCCATTTGATTAAAAGCACTAAAAATTTAAAGAATGTGTCTTGATTTAATTGCACTAAAGAAAATAGCTGTTAGATATTAATTAGCATATCTACTAAATGCCATTGCTTATTTCAACAATCATCCTTTAGCTGAGACTTTAGCTCTGGGCAACAAAAAAGTAAATCTGATGTAGCTATTTCAATTGGACATCTCCTGCAATGGTGCAGTCACAGCTAGATGCTTACAGTTTTTCTGCCTGGAAGCAATGTATCACTCTCACCATTTCACAAGGATTACCTTTTCATGTACAAGTCTTTCTACATCAGGGACATTTTTGATTATATAGCTGCCACCATGAAGATGACCTAATGCCATTGGGGCTAACCAAAAGTCCTATAGTGATGAAAAGTACAGTGTTAGAAAGCAGATGACATGAATAAATATTTTTAATACTGAACAGCTGATACACTTGCTTTGCCACAATTCACAGATTTCAAATTTTAAATGCTCTACTTCAATTGTGAATACATTCTGCAAATTTTGGTAAAATGGTATCAAACTATGAACCAAATGCCATTCTCACCAAACAAATTACATCAACTCAGATATTGTTACCATGGGGTGGAGTATGTGTGTGCATGTGCCATGTTGTTCTTGCTGGCCAGATCTGAACTGCAAAAGTGGAATATCTAGTAGAACTTTATGTATCTCTTTGCTGCCACCTAGTGGCCACTATGATTTGTGCAACTCAAATGAAGTAATACTTTGCTTTACACATAAGATTATCTTAATTGACATTTATTAAAAATAATTACATTAGCAGTTTTAAATAATTGATTTTAATCATTAAAAATTAAGACCGAAAACAATTCTTTGAAAGGCAAATGTCAGGGGCCATTAATGAATAAATCAAAAAGGTAACATTTTGAAAGATACTTTAAATTTGGCAGTGTTGGAGCCTGGCAAATTGCATGAGGACTGCTGTCTTAGAGGACATTAACTTTGCATCTTAACTTTAATTTAAGATGAGGAGCAAACTCCGCATGACATAGGAAGGTTTATATCAATTCTCCTATGTTGCAGTAGCCTTTCAATGAATGAATGAATGCATGCATGCATGAATGAATTTCTAATTATTATAGTCTTTTCTTAGGATCAATAAAGGCATTACAGAGGCTAATGGAGGTGGAGAAATGCAAATATTTGCAGGATAAATTCCCTCTGTTAATGGAAAATATATTCAAATAGTCAGTGAAAATTTGAGTAGACCTATGTGAAGATGATTTCAATAAAAGGCTATATATTGCAATATATATTTGCTTTTGTGTCTGTATAGATTTTCCAAACATACATCTAGATCTAGATCTTTAGCCATGGAAAACTTTTCCTTTGTGTCTGCATTCCCAATACACAAAGACTTTCTGGGCAAGCTACAGAAATGATACAGGCTATCCTCCCAGGCCTTTAAAATGTAAGTTTTGTATGAGCCACAAAAGAGATTACACAACACAGAATATACTTGAGAGAAGGATTAGGGTGAGGTATTTATTTCCCAGCAATGTAATAAACCCCTCAAAAATTCAATTTGGTAATGGACAACCTCATTAGAAACTCAAACTAAAATAGCATGAACAGCCCAGCAATTGTCTACTTTGCAACTGCCAAAATGTTTGCGCTGTTCATTAACTGGAACCATTTTTGCATTGCTAATCCTAATGAGATGCAGCTTTCATTACCATTCAAGCTTTATGCAGTGGAAGCTTGGATTTATTTTCCCTTCCAAACCAATAATCTTATTCTGTAAGAAATCTTCTGTTGCCTCAGAATTACTGAGAGGCCTCACATCATTTTCTTGGGAAATGAGGAGTATAGATCGGGATTTACAGAAAATTCAATTCATTCCAGCCCTGATCCTCAATGATATTTTAGTACACAAAACTGACCTTCCCATACTTAATACTACAATGTACATGATCCTGCAGTTAAAGCCCAATGAAAAAGACTAAGTTGGATAATGCTTTTGGATCTTGCTGATTGTGGATCATAACGTGGCCACTTACAGGTTATGGGGAAGAAAATCAGAAAGGGATAGCTATACTATCTATATCTAGCTATATATAAAATGCTTCTTGCAAGATGACGTTCTATGAATCTGCTGAACTGGAATATCAGCCATGAAACCTTTTACAGTCATAAATTTCTTAGTCTTTAGTTAGCTCCAAGGTTCTGGAGCATTTTTTCTTGGTTTAACTGGAAAGAATTAGCATAATTTTAAAATACACAAAATGAAAATGCCTATGACTGAATTTCTTTCAGGGCTACTGTCTAGAGTCTAAACACTGGTGAACAGCTTCCAGAATCCCTGCATTTTCTTGCTTCTTTATCTTCAAACCAGATTGAGACCTGGTAGTTTTATGGATGATATGTTCCAAGAGAAAATTGTAAAATAGGACACATGGCCTGACAATCAATAAAGTTTCCTGTTTTGCTGTATTTTTATTTTGGTTATGTGAAGAAACTGAATACTTGGATCCTATTTAAAAAAAAAAAAAGAACTAGTTGCAATGTTTCCAAATTCCAGCATATAACTTTAGCAATTGATTTTACAATACTTTCTGTTCTAAAAAGGGCTTGACACTTTATGTGATGTAAGGGAAGTCTAGACATATAAAATTTTAAAAAATGTTTTATTTTTTTGCTACTGTGATTGCTATTTCTATTATTTTAGAAAGCAATTTCATTTATCTCCATATTTCAATAAATTCAATAACAATATTTGTTGTTGTTGTTGTTAGTCATGAAGTCGTGTCTGACCCATCGTGACCCCATGGACAACATTCCTCCAGGCCTTCCTCTACCATCCCTGGAATTCATTTAAGATCACACCAACTGCTTCAGTGACTCCATCCAGCCACCTCATTCTCTGTCATCCTATTCTTTTTTTGCCGTCAATCATTCCCAGCATTAGGCTCTTCTCCAGTGAGTCCTTCCTTCTCATTAGGTGGCCAAAGCATTTGAGTTTAATTTTCAGGATCTGGCCTTCTAAAGAGCAGTCAGGGTTTATCTCCTCTTGGACTGACCGGTTTGATCGCCTTGCAGTCCAAGGGACTCACAGGAGTCTTCTCCAGCACAATAGTTCAAAGGCCTCAATTCTTTGGCACTCAGCCTTTCTTATGATCCAACTTTCACAGCCATACATTGCAACTGGTAAAACCATAGCCTTGACTATACATACATTTGTTGGCAGGGTGATGTCTCTGGTTTTAGGTATGCTGTCTAGATTTGCCGTAGCTTTCCTCACCAGGAACAAGTGTCTTTTAATTTCTTGGCTGTAGTTCCTATCTCTGGTGATCTTGGAGCCCAGGAAAATAAAGTCTGCCACTATCTCCATTTCTTCCCCATCTATTTGCCAGGAATTGAGAGGACAAGATCTCAGTTTTGAGATCTTAATTTTCTTAATGTTGAGTTTCAAGCCAACTTTTGCACTGTCTTCCTTTACCCACACCAAGAGGCTCTTTAGTTCCTATTCACTTTCTGCAATTAGAGTGGTATCATCTGCATATCTGAGGTTGTTGATATTTCTACCGGCAATCTTAATTCCAACTTGTGATTCATCTAGCCCCGCCTTTCTCATGATGGGCTCTGCATATAAGTTAAATAGGCAGGGCAACAGTATACACTATACAGCCTTGCTGGACTCCTTTCCCAATTTTGAACCAATCAGTGGTTCCGTGTCCAGTTCTCACTGTGGCTTCTTGACCCGTATATAGGTTTCTCAAGAGACAAATAAGATGGTCTCGTAGTCCCATCTCTTTAAGAACTTGCCACAATTTGTTGTGATTCACACAATCAAAAGCTTTAGCATAGTCAATGAAGCAGTAGTAAATGTTTTTCTGGAACTCCCTAGCTTTCTCCATGATCCAGCGTATGTTGACAATTTGATCTCTAGTTCCTCTGCCTCTTCGAAATCCTGCCTTTACTTGTGGTAGCTTTCGGTTCACATACTGCTGGAGTCTAGCTTGTAGGATTTTGAGCATAACTTTGCTAGCATGTGAAATGAGTGCAATAGTGCGGTAGTTTGAACATTCTTTGACATTGCCTTTCTTTGGAATTGGAATGTAAACTGACCTTTTCCAATCCTGTGGCCACTGTTAAATTTTCCAAATTTGCTGGCAAATTGAGTGTTTTACCACATAATCTTTTAAGATTTTGAATAGCTCAGCTGGGATTCTGTCTCCTCCACTAGCTTTGTGGTTGCTCAGATTTCCTAAGGCCCATTTGACTTCACATTCTAGGATGTCTGGCTCAAGGTCAGTGATCACCCCATCGTGGTTATCAGGGACATTAAGCTTGTTCTTGTATAGTTCTTCTGTGTAATTTTGCCACCTCTTCTTAATCTCTTCTGCCTCTGTTAAGCCCCTGCCATTTTGCCCATCTTTGCATGAAATGTTCCCTTCATATCTCCAATTTTCTTGAAGAGATCTCTGGTCCTCCCTATTGTATTGTTTTCTCTTATTTATTTGCACTGTTCATTTAAGAAGACATTCTTATCTCTTTTAGCTATTCTCTGGAATTCTGCATTCAATTGGGTATATCTTTCTCTTTCTCTCTTGCCTTTCGCTTCCCTTCTTCTCTCAGCTATTTGTAAAGCTTCCTCAGAAAGCCATTTTGCTTTCTTGCATTTCATTTTCTTTGGGATGGTTTTAGTTGCTACTGCTTGTATAATGTTGCGAACATCCATCCATAGTTCTTCAGGCACTCTGTCTATCAGATCTAATTCCTTAAATCTATTTTTCATCTCTACTGTATATTTATCAGGGATATGATTTGGTTCATACCTGAGTGGCCTAGTGCTTTTCTCTACTTTCTTCAATTTAAGCTTGAATTTTGCAATAAGAAGCTCATGATCTGAGCCACAGTCAGCTCCTGGTCTTGTTTTTACTGACTGTATAGAGCTTCTCCATCTTTGGCTGCAGAGCACATAGTCAATTTGATTTCTGTGTTGACTATATCGTGATGTCCATGTGTAGACTCGTCTCTTGGGTTTGCTATGACAAAATTCTATCAGCCTGTGCCCTGCTTCATTTTGTACTCTGAGGCCAAACTTACCTGTTATTCCAGTTATCTTTTGGCTTCCTACTTTAGCATTCCAATCCCCCATGATGATAAGGACATCATTTTTTGATGTTAATTCTATAAGGTGCTGTAGGGCTTCATAGAACCGGTCAATTTCATCCTCTTCAGCACCAGTGGTTGGGGCATAGACCTGGACTATTGTGATGTTGAATGGCTTGCCTTGGAATCGAATTGAGATCATTCTGTCATTTTGGGGATTGTATCCCAGTACTGCTTTTCCTACTCTTTTATTGACTATGAAGGCTACTCCATTTCTTCTGAGGGAATCTTGTCTGCAGTAGTATACTTGATGGTCATCTGAATTAAATTTACCCATTCGTGTCCATTTTAGTTTGCTGATTCTTAAGATGTCAAGGTTCTGTCTTGTCATCTCTTGTTTGACCACATCCAGCTTGCCTTGATTCATTCCAGGTTCCCATTGAGTATAGATCTTTACAACATCGGACTTTCCTTTCACCACCAGATGCATCCACCACTGAGTGTCCTTTCAGCTTTAACCCAGTCACTTCATTCTTTTTGGTGCCACTAGTAATAGCCCTCTGCTCTTCCCCAGTAGCATATTGGACACCTTCCGACCTGAGGGGCTTATCTTTTTGTCTTTTGGTACCGTCCATGGGGTTTTCATGGCAAAGATACTGGAGTGGGTTGCCATTTCCTTCTCCAGTGGATCACGTTTTGTCAGAGCTCTCTGCTATGACCTATCCAACTTGGGTGGCCCTGCACGGCATAGTTCATAGCTTCATTGAGCTATTCAAGCCCCTTCGCCATGATGAGGCAGTTGATCCATGAAGGGGAAAAAGAAAAAAAAACTATTACAGACCATAATAGCAGACTGTTCTATATAGTATCTATATAAATAACAATATATAGATACTATATAGAATAGTCTGCTAATTATGGTCTGTAATAGCTTTTTTTCAGTATGCTGCTTGTCTGCAATTTATTACATAGGATCCATTTATACTATTTTCTATGTATGGATCCAGTGACTAAATAATTGGTTAAGTTTTGTATCAAGAGTCCAAAGAAAATTTGTAGGCCTGAAAAAAAAATCAAATCCATAGAACCTGAATGAATCCTGTTTTATAAAGATAAAAATTTCTCAGTTTTAGAACGTTAATGTAAAGATCCACACAATCCAAATATTTTGAATTACATATACATACATGCTGTTTGCCTAAAATAATACATCTAATCTGCCTATCTAGATTACTAAATGGGAAGAAACCTACCCAAACATAGAGAACTTACCCACGACTAGTTCTTTCAATAGGCATATGAAAGAAGGTCCTCAGGAAATGAATTCTTATAGCTTAATATACTGTAGGAAAAGGTAGTAGCGCTCCATTATTGCCCCAACTCTTGAATTAGCATCTTGTCCTAAGCTGCTGTGGAGGTTAAAGCAGATAGTGCTGTATATATATTTATTTCTGTGGATATATATATATATATATATCACACTTTCTTTCTATTGCTTCTTGCTATTCTTTTCATTTTTTATGAAGGTTTCTATTGAGTATGTTTATTTGGTAGCTATTTCATTAATGGATAATTTGTCTTCTCCTTCAAATACAGCAATTTGCAGCTATTTAAGGGGATAAGCAACTTGATAATGGTAAAATAACAGTCCTATCCAATTGTGTTTCCTTTTAGTTTGAGAATTCCTGAGAAATGTCAGGGATTGGTTTATATCAAGAACTTCAGTGAATTATTTAGAGCAGTTTTTCATATCAGATCATGGCAGTGAATATTGATCAGTTGGTTGAGCAATTAAAATAATACTTTTCCTAGGCATAAATAACTCAAAGTCATTTTAACAAGATCTACTGAAGTGAAAGGGTAGTGTTAAAACAATGTCAGCAATTTAACTATTTCCCATTTAGAAGTAATTAAAAATAGACACTTTGGTAATTTCTTTCTAATGACTTTTTTGTGGAAATGAAAGCAGCTTCATGAAAAGTGGAGCCCATGACTGCGGTGGAATGCAGAGCCAGTGAGTAGACTGGCTGTTCATAATTCCTCTGGACAAGGAAAGGACTTGAGATCATCCACAAATGCTCCAGACAGCTTCCTCTAGTTTCCTGTCTGTGTTTAAAAGATGTAACAGGAGAGAAATAAGTTTTCCCTGATAACACTGAGGCTGATTTGAAAGTAGATATAAAAATGCAGACAACAAGAAAGAAATGGAAAAAATGTTACATTGGATATATAAAAGAAACCAGTTTGATATCTTAATAATTAAAAGAGATGTACAAATAACAAACCAAAAGAATGATCTGGATAACTTTCCTACATTAGATTTACAAAAGAGGATTGTTAAAGTTTTGAAAAAAATTAGAAAAAGGACTAAGAAAAATGTAAAGAAATCAAGTTTTACAGCATTATTTGAAGGGACTAAAGATTAGAATTATTGAGGGATCCTTGGTGCTATCTGTGCTTGTTTTCTTGCAAATGTTTCATTATCCAAACTACATAATATCATGTGCTAGTATAATAATTGGAATTATTAAAAGGAAGGTATATAAAGTTGGTTTATTTATTCAATGTTAAAATAGATACGTTGTTATTTTTGGTAACTCTTAATGGACTTTTGCTGACACAAGGACTGAAACGATGCTTTATGGATTTGTTTATAGATAAGTGTAGGATATTGGAAGAAGAGATAATTTGTTGTATTTTAAAAGAAGGCGATTCATTACTAAAATTATTTTTTCTTTTCTATTTTTCTATTCTATTTTTCTATTTTTCTTTTCTGCACCTTCTATTTTTTCTTTTTTTTTCTTTTTTTAGTTTGTTTTGGTTTTTATTGCTGTAATAGTAATTTTTAATTAAATTACTACTAGAAAAGATAATAGATAAGCCTGCAGGTTATAAAACCAGCAGATAAATCCTTATGAACCTGAGACCCAACCCTTTACACTCTTAGTGTCCTGAAATTAAGTTGGCTACCAGAGAACCAAGCAAAAGTCTCCAGATAGATGATGTGGTAGCTAAATGAAAATTTACTGTAAATTAGAATGAATAATTATTTAAATAATTACTTGATTACCCTTTATCTGAATAAGAGGAGTAACTTTCCCTTTTATATTCACAATAGTTTAAACTCACTGAGTCTTTTTTTTTTTTTTTTTGCTTTAATTTATATGCTGCCCTTCTCCAGAGACTCAGGGCGGCTTACAATGTGTTAAGCAATAGCCTTCATACTTTTGTATATTTATACAAAGTCAGCTTATTGCCCCCAAATGAGGACAATCTGGGTCCTCATTTTACCTACATTTGAAAGGATGGAAGGCTGAGTCAACCTTGACCCTGGTGAGATTTGAACTTGCAGTAATTGCAAGCAGCAGATGTTAATAACAGTGCTTTAGTCCACTGTACTACAGGCTCTTGCCTGTACTACAGGCTTCTTCCCACCATGTCTACATTGGAATGGGTTCTTTATCCTGTGCTTTGTGTCTCTATAGCCAAGCAGATGCTGGTTGTTGACACTAACAATATCTCTGCCCTTAGAATCATATGCCTTTAACTTATCACTCAGATAATAGAATGATTTTAGAGTAAGACTATGTAAAGAACTTGTAAAGTTCTGATGACTGGCATGATGACTGTATTTACAGACCCACACTCACAGGACCAAGGGGGTAGGTAAATATAAAAGTTTTTTTGTGTTTTTATAATGTTACAAAGGTACAAATACAATTAATGCTTTGTAGTTCTATTTTTGATTCTTAACTCTGTTTAAGGAGGCTGGAGTCAATCTACTTTCTTGGGAATGAATTTCATTGAACAAAATTGTACTCTCATTTGGATAGGCATGGTTTAGGTTGCACTGTTATGAGTTTATAGTGTAATTCTCTAAAAAGAGATTGTAGTCTTTTACCTGTGTCCTTGGAATAAGCCAGACTGAAGGCAATCAAATTCACTTCTGAATAGGCATGGAGAGGACGGCTTTTTTCAGTTGATGGACTCAACCTGTGCAATTGATGATCCTGATTATTTTGGAAGACATTTTGTATATATGCACCCTATCATAGTTTGAATGAGGTCCCCAAAATCATTCTCAGAACTAAGCTATAAATGTTCTCTACCCATGATGCAAACCTACGATGTAAGCATAAATAAACCATGATTGGATGCCTTGTCTAGCTGGATTTAAAGGACAGCAATCCTGTTACAATTGAGCTTTAGAGACAGTGTGTGCCTTAGGAAAAAAGAACAAAAAATGATACATGTTAGTGCAATTGTGTTATAGAAGGCACTCTAAAATATTTCTGTCCTTATTTCTTATTCTGAAATGTTGACACAGTAGGTATACATTGTTCTTATAGTCAGATATGCTTAGAAGTGAACAGCATTAACATTTTTCCAGGTTGCGCCTACCCAAATGTCCTTTAAGTCGCACAAATGTGTGCCACTTAAGTGGAACACAGGCTTAAAAATTCATGGCCAGTTCTCTGGGCCTATACAATTGTTTTTATTTAAATATATACAGGAGTTGTTGTGCATAAGACTAGACTGTGATTTAAAGCTGCAGATTATGATAAAGTAGCTATTCCTCCCACTTTGATTTTTTCCTAATTGGCTTTTGATTAATCAGTGTTAATATTTAATGTAAACCTGAAGTTTTGGTGTCAGTATAATAGAAATGTTGTGTGCATGTTTGAGTGATAGTGCATAGTTTTCGTGCTTAAGATACTTTCTGTTAAAAATAGGCAATATTAACGAACGATCTGAAAGGGAGAAGCAGATGGCAATTAATAATGGGAAGATAGCTGTAGTCCTGAAGGTGGAGACCTACAGAGTAATAGATTTCAATACATATTTAGTATGCTACCTGTGAAAGGAGAAGATGGCAGAATTTATTTACATGTATGAATTTTAGATTTTACTGTGAAAGTAATTTTGGATTGTATGTGAGCAAGAAATCTAAAAGTACCCCCTGGGGCTTGTAATACGGGGAAATATAGAAAGTCTATAAGTAGATAAAAGCCTGTAATCATAAAACCTGTAAAAGCCTATTTTTAAAAGCCGATAGCCATGTGACTTATGCAAAACCGTGAGCTCTTCAACTTTTATTCTTTAAAATGTTCCTAGCCCTCAGGTTTGAACAGATAATTTCAGTGATGTCGCTATACTAAGTTAATATGCATAATTCATTCCTGCTTCAGAATGTATTTTCTGAGTAGGTGGAAAGGTGAATCTAAGAAATCCAGAACTTGGGAAGTATAATATATGGTTTCTTGTTGGAGGAAAAGAATAGAAGTGTAATTAATTTCTTGTGAAAAAAGGGTTTTTTGATATGTTGAGAAGAAGAAATATTTAGTATAGAATAACTTTGACATTCATACTCATTAAATAAGTTAAATTGAAATTTGCATTCTTTTTCAATGTGCCTGGAAAACAGGGATGCTCAGAATCCATCAGTTGGTAAAATAAATGTAGTTTGGTCGTTCTCAAATGTACAATGAGCTCTGATTTAGAACCATAAATTCTAAGTATATTAAATAATTCAAACTAAGATGTCTTACAGGTTAATTTATATTTTCTTTGATAACGTGGTCTGCAGTGCAGCTCTGAGTTGCCACTATTTCTTTATTGATTTCAGTAACTCACAAATCAGTAATAAACTGCCATTTCAACTGCTACTTCTGCTTATTTCTGCTTTCAAAGCTGATGCTGCCTTCACATGGGGATCTGATAATCTGTTACTATAAACAACAGGAACAGCAAAAGTGATTGACCATGAAACTGTGAATGATGGGAACTGTAATCCAACCCAGCACTATATCGATTTATGTAGCTGGTCACCAGATATTCTTTTCTTGGCTTCTATTCCATACTTTTGTTCATACTCAGTACTCAAACTGACTAAGAAACAATATAGATTCAAAAAATAAGAGATAATTAAAAACAAACTTTGAACTACTTTCGAAGCATCTCTCTTTCCTCAGCTTCAGACTAGAACTGTGTCAAGAACAGTTTCTGAAAACTTTCTTGATTTCAGAATGGTTTGTCATCTAATTTTAGTCATACATCATACTCAGACATATTTTGTTCCTAGCATGGTTTGTTTAAAAGCCATATTAGCTATGTTCACACGTTATATTAAGCAATTATATAGTTACTGTGGTTTATGAGAAACAACTCATTGTTTCTGGTTGCAAAACTTCCATTAGATTTTAATGATTAACCTTGAATAAAGCTCTTTAATAATGTTTTTACATTTTTAAATTTTTAATCTTAAATTATTTGGTTTGGAGACGGGCGACTATAAAATAAATAAATAAATAAATCTGATTTTTTAAAAAATGTTTTGAAGTGTAGTAAGTCAAATTTTATGGGAGAGGAACTTTGCAAGCAGCTAAAAACCTGTAAGCAACTCACTTCTATTCCTTTAGGTTGCAGACTAATTAGTTAAGTCAAAGTAACAGCAGTGAAAGCTATTCATTCATATCCCAAAGGTTTGGATAAAACATTTACTTAATCTAGAACTTAATCCTGGGTGAAAATGCTATTTCTTATATGTATCACAAAGAGCTCTCTGAAATAAAAGGAGAACATCTTTCCCAGATTTCTCCATGGAGCTATTGTACAAAAACAAAGAAATTTTCCCTCTGTTCAGAGATCAGCACAATTATAGGTTGGCCTCACATACTATACTTTGGGGAAATGTGCTTGAGAAGATGTTAGCTCATAGAATAGATTCATATGCATCTTAATATTTATTTTCAGCTAGGATGAGATACTGAAACTACTTTGATTGTCCCAGATGCTATTCACTAGAAACTAGATGCTGGAGTATGTGGCTCTGCTCATTCTCCTAGATCTCTCAGTAGCTTTCAGTTTTCAATAATACTGACCATGTATTTTGGGTTGTTTGGTGGGAAAAGTTTGGGGTAACTGTTTCATGGTTTGGGTTCTTCCTATCAGGTTGTATTCAGATAATGTGATATTATTTCATGCCTAAATCGCTATTCTATGGTTTCCCACGGGGTCCATCTTGTTGCTCATATGGTTCAACATCTATGTAGAGCTACCATAGGACTTCATACGTAGTTTTGGACTATATTATTGCTCATAAACATTCAGTTTTAAGGAAACCATGACATAGATAAGCAAATTTGATCAGCTGAGAAAGAGATGCAATTAGTATTCTAAATGTAACTGAACAAAGATGCTTCTTGTCAAACTCACCATTTATAAATCCAGCAATAACTGGAGATCAAGGGACAGACCTAGACTATGAAGCTTTCAGAACTTCATTTCCTGAGTCCTGTGTCCTATCAGTATTGTAGTACCTCCATCCTGTCTCTCTTTAATTTCAACCTGAATGTTTTGTGCACTCGATAAAGGCCTGAGTTTACTGGACAATAAGCATTTTCCAACCTAATAACCTTGAGATGTCCTCCATACTAACTGGGAAGTATGAAAGTTGAAGCCCCAAATATATGGAGGGTATATGTTGAGAAAAACTAGTCTATAGCCACCAACTCCAAAACAAGGTGTATATTAAGGAAACTGAAATTGCACAAAGAAATGAATGTTAAAATTGATATCAATGTTGAATATGGGATGATCGGATTTTACAATGCAAGCAATATGCATGCAGTAAAGACATGAGCCTCAAATCCTTTGAAACCATTGCCTCAAGAACCAGAATAATCAACTTTTAAATCAACGTTGTGAATGTCATCCAAGTTGATCTTTTAAAGGAAACTGATTTGGAAAGTTTTGCAACCCTTCCCTTCCTAGTGTAGAACAGACACAGTCATCCTATTTTCTGTACTTTCCAGCAAGTTTTGATAGACACCTTCTGATCTGGCATCACTTTATTTCTTAATGTCTTTTTTATAACTACCCTGCATGTACTCATGACAGTGAAGCTTTTGACAGTGATTGGTTGAATTGTGTGGCAGAAAATGTTCAGCTACTCAGTCAATGTTCAGGATAAATATCCTGCAGCTTTGGCAAAGGAATAGAGCATCTTCTTTTACCTCAGATTAAAAGAGGAAAAAAGAAAGCAACCATATGCTGAACTAGGCTTTTAATTTATCTGGTTCTCCAAAGCTTCAAATAGGAGTCTTCCTAATTTTCCCTGAAGGGTCATAATCCTATTTGAAGAGGTTTAATCATGACACTTCTTTGTATTAGGGTGGGTTCTATTTACCTTTACTACTGGTTTGCAACGGGATCGTTCCAAGGGCAAATAAATGTACATGGAAAAGAAAGAGAAGAGCCAGGTGATGAGATGATGACAAGAAAAGGCTAATCAGGAAGAAGGCTATAAAGAAAGAATAAAGATGATGGCAGCTGTATTCTATTCTAAAGAAAGAATGCACAGCATTTGAAAGAGGATTATTATTATTATTATTATTATTATTATTATTATTATTATTATTGTTGTTGTTGTTGTTGTTGTTATTGTTATTATTAATAATAATAAATATCCTCCCACTTATGAGTGTATGACTGTAACCTTGTTGCTGGTATCCTTACGATTTATATTGACTGTTTTCTAATATGATTTGATTGCTTATCTGTTCCCTATGATTATCATTAAGTGTTGTACCTTATGATTCTTGATGAATGTATTTTTTTTTATGTACACTGAGAGCATATGCACCAAAGACAAATTCCTTGTGTGTCCAATCACACTTGGCCAATAAAGAATTCTATTCTATTCTATTCTATTCTATTCTATTCTATTCTATTCTATTCTATTCTATTCTATTCTATTCTATTCTATTCTATTCTATTCTATTCTATTCTAATAAAAAGGTTTGAGATGCAGGCAGTCGGGCACCAGCAGCTCTGAGAACGTACTGTAGGTTTGCCAAGCTAAAGCCTCAGATAGAGGTACATAATTAAAATGACTCTAAATGTGTTATTTGCATTTTCATTAACTCAAGAGGAACAAATCAGAACACTAACCATAGAAGACCATTTTTATTGCACATTAACCTTATTATATTTAATCAAAAATGCTATCTTCAAACATGGGTAGTGCACATTTCTGGAGTTCTGCCATTTTCTAACTAGGCAGGGTCACATGGCAGGATTTTCATTCAAGCCTAAAGAGAAATGATCAAATTGTGTCCTCTGTAGCTCTTTACATTTTTTTAGTCTCTACCCAAAAGGTCGTTTTGCCTGCCTATCACCAGAGAATCCTCTTTCTATCCATTAACATATTTTCCTTTCTTCTTTTTCTCAGAATATAAATACGTTTCCATCCCTGTCTCTGTAGCTTCTTGCATATAGGGTGCGCATAGTATCATAGTTCTTATTATTGTTCCAATTATAATTGTTTCGACATAGCTGAAATGTCTTCTTTGTCATCTCCTCCTTCTCCTTTCTTCTTAACTACAGCAACAATGCATACATACAATATTTCCAGGTTCATGTAATATAGTTACATACCCAACCATATAACAATGATGCCACCCACATCAGACACCTCTAACTACAATGAGAAAGGTGGGATGAAGACATAATGATGCAGGCATTTTTCCTCCTCCCACCATTTATGATTCTGTGCATTATTTTCATTATTCATGCAAGTAGAGACCCTGGAAGGAGGCTGTAATTAGCCTACAGACCTTGTGTTGTTTCATTGATTTGAATTGGACAGGGAAATTCTGTAAGTTTTTAGGATAAAGATAGCATAATAACCTGACAGTTGTAGAAGGGGCAATGAGGGCAGAAAAGCTAGTGGCAAAAATTGGAATATATATAATTGATGTAAACTAATAAACCACTATGTCAACTGCAAGCTTGTAATTTACTTTTAATGAAGACATGTTGGAATAGTGCTTTGAGCATAGTAAAGCCAAGAGCTAGAACCAGAGGAAAACCATGTTCGAATGGAATATAACCCTTTGGCAGCATTGGCTAACAGATGACCTTTCCTAAGGATCAGAATTGATAATGAGTTTAATTAACTGTATGATGATTATTCAGTCTAGAGGAAACCTTCTGTCCATCTGAATGCACAGGTACATGAAAATGCAGCAGTATGCTAATAAAACAAAACAATGATGTGCCAAAAACCAGGAGATGATAAAATTGGTCTTATGGATCAAATCATCAAGAATCAGGACGTGAACTTCCTTTACATCCAGGTAATATAAAATCCTAATTCCCATCAATTCTAGCCACATGGCCAATTGTTATGTATAATGGGAATTGCAGTCTTCAACAATATACAAAGAAGCAGATCTTGCCCGTCTTTATCCACAGATAAGCATTAATCTGGCTCAAGTTTCTGGACATTGGAATTTTCCTTAGTCATCAGTGTAACTATGAAAAGACATTGTCCTTTAGAATAAATTTAAATCTGCAGTGAATTCTGCCAAATAATTTGGGAAGGACAGGGAGTGTACTATTCATCTGGCCCTAAGCCACTTTTCTTGCAGAGATTTATATTGTCAGTGTGGCAATCATGGTGTTTAAAGACAATGCTATAAATTACTGCAGGTTTGGAGTGACACTATGCTTCAAAATAGACCATTCCATCTTGTTCATTGCAAATCTCCTCTGTAATAATTAAAAATAGAGGATGTATGCACAAGTAAAATTTAACAATACTTTCTGTTCCTGCCGTCCAGAGCAGAATAATCCTGGTGGCTATATTGCAAAAATAATTCACTGAAGCAGAAGGTTCCATCTCAGTGCAACTCAACTGATTATAGGCTTGACTAACCCCATGTAATAGCAGCAAGTTGTATGGCAAGTCTAGGATAAGCCAGACGGGCATCACCTTGACCTCTGTTAACTGGAATCCAATAGGCAATTATTCATCCTGCCTGGGACATTTGAAGCAATTACTTAGACTGAGGTGGACAGTTTGTGAGATGGCCATTGAAGAGGATAGTGTGGATAGCCACATGGGAAGGAGAGAGAGAAATATATCAAAATGGGTGAAAAAAAGATATTACCTAAATAAAAAGAATTGGTAAAAAGGATTGTTCTTGTATTTCTCATTTCTAAGATTATTGAGGTCTTCAGTAGAGAGTGATAGCCAAACAAAAATTCTTCTGAGGAGGGAATGTTTTTTTTTTAAATAAAAAAATAAATAAATAAGAATGCATCCATTCAAAACAAAAAGAGGAAGCATTAAATATTTTGTTACTAGTTTTAAGAAAAACCCTTTTAGTGGAGGAATTTGCCAGGCCTAACAGAAAGAGTACAATTTGGCACACTGCTATTATTTTCTAACTGAATGTCAAAAACTTTCTCAAATGTTCAATGCTGTTGTTTGTCCCAAGTGCAACTGCCAACAAGGAAATACCTATTAATTGGAAATTAATGAATTTTCCCAGTTTGGATAGTTATATTCTTATAAATTATAAATGTACTGTAACAGGACAGATAGAAAAAGAAATTTTATCATTCTATTGTTTTGTCCTTGAGAGCAGCTGTAATTAATTTGTAAACCATCCCAAGGGATTCCAAGAATCTGGAATATATCCAGTAGCCGTCTTTTTACAGCAGTCCTGAAGCTATCCTATTTCTTCTATAGCTCACAGTGAGCACTATAAATAAGTGAGTAATCATTTACTTTTTGATAGGATACGATTGCCTCCAGATCAATACTATTCCACTTAATTTCATTTCTTTTATGTCTTGCTATTCCAATCCCATTGTCACAGACTTTTCTACCATCGTACTGTGTCTTAGATTCTTTGTTTATAATATTAACTTTTAAACTTGTAAGAAAGATCCTTATTTTTTTATTTTATGAAAATAAATGGTGGAGCATTGTAATTTTATACTGCTGTCAAAGTGAATGAATCACAAATTATATACGGAAAGTAAATGAGCCATACATTCAAACAAAAGAAAATAGGAGTTTCATCTCCAAATAAGTATTATCTCCAGTTTGGGAAATGGGCAATTTCTAATCATGAGACTTCCAGGGAAGAAATGACTAACCAAAGATAGCTTTGCTGAGAATGAAGCTGACAACCATGAAGAAAGAGAGTCAATGAATGAACCAACTCTTTGCAATTCCTCTCTGGATAAGGATTACCTACAAGTGCTACAGTTTGTGGCTGACACGAAGAACTCTTGGTTCTTGGTTTGGAGCTCTGGGAGCCAAGGGAATGCTGTCTTAGCCCAAGCCACAAAGGACACTGGGTTTGCATGCTTCCTTTTCTAATCCATTTTGAAAATTGCTTGTTAACTGCTTTTCAGTTATTACAAACCTTTATAATGAAAAGCTTTATACATGATGAGTTTCCTTCAATCCTTGACAAAAGAAGCAAAAGAAGTTTTGAATGCAAGTTTAAGGACTTTTAAAGAATGTATTTTGTTTTGTTTTGAGTAAACAGCAAAAAGGTGATCTGATTTTGATCTGATATTGGAAACATATAAATGGATTTTGGGTCCAGATGAATTTGAAATTTTTTTTGAAATTAATTATAAGAATCCTTCCCATGGGAAAATGCTATTGTTTCAAATTCTTTAAAAACAAAAACTTTGAAGGTTGGCCACTAGAGGAAATCAGAAGGAATTAAAGATTATAATTAATGGAGAACAACACTTTGACCTACTAACATGAATTGGAATAAAATATATCATTGGAAGATATTAGTGCACAATGGATCCAGAAGTTAATTTTAAGAATGTCTACCATTATAACCAGATTGTATTCAAAAAATGCTACGGATGAAGATCAAATGTTACTAGATTAGTCTGAGATGCATTTGAAAGTAGATTTAAAAATAACAGGCTAAAAGAATGATATAGAAAAGATACTACACTGGATGTACAAATAAAACCAGCTGATGTCTTAAGAATTAAAAGGGATAAATAATAACAAACCAAAATATACAAATAAACAAAGCAAAAGAGTAACCTAGATAACATTCCCCTACTGGATTTACAAAATAGACTTGTTAAAATTTTGAATAATTTTGTGAAAAGGATAAAGAAAAATGAAAATAAATCAAGTTTTACAACATTATTTGAAGGAACTAAAAATCTAGATTCTTAAAGTAAAGAGAATGAATATAAACTTGGTTATTTTTATCAAAATTATAATATATATCTTGGTATCTCTGGTAACCCTTAATGGACTTTTGCTGATCAGGCCTAAACAATAAAGATTTGTTTATAGATAAGAGATGGCATATGGGAAGAGAGATAATTAAGACAAGTTACTAAAGTTGCTACAATTGTTACTTGTGATGAAGGGGAAACTTATATATATATATTTCTTTACTATATACTTATTTTATCTTTCGTTTCTACTATCTTACTATTTTTTTCTTTTCTTTCTTTTCCTTTTTTTAGTTTGTTTTTTATTGTAATTGTAATTTTTTAAATAAAATTGCTATTTACAAAAGATAATGGGTAAGCTTGTGGGTTTCTGTTTATAAAACCAACTTCTACATTTTTATATTTTTAATTATAATGTTTAATAAAATTACTATTAAAATAAGAATATTTGTAATCATGTAATAGTACTCTTACTTACGTTTTCAGGAAATAACCTGCATCAACTGTTTCTCTTTTTGCCTCCTTAAATGATTCTTTACAAAACTATCTACGTTCTAGGTTTTCATATTTCTTTAATTTTTTATTCCTTGACCACAAGGATGCTTAATGCAAATTTGGGAATTGAATTATTTCTTATAATACTCTAATTTGAGATATTGGCATCTCTAGACAAGTAAAATATGATACTGCAAAAATGGCAAGTGTCCTTGTTAAAGAAGTTTCAGAAAATAAAATAGGTTGAGAAGAACTTACTTTAAACAATGCAACAGCTTTCTAAGATCTATGGTTCAGAAATCGATTGTTTTGCAAACAACCTCCCCATTTATTTTTTGTGAAAGCAAAGTCTGACAGTTTTCCTATGTCCACCTTTCTTTTAAAAGTATATCTTTGCAGGATGTTTGCAATCAAGAAAAAAATCATTCCTCAAAAGAATGAAAATGTAAAATGTATTTTAATGTATAAAGTTCTTAAAATATATAAAGGCTATATATTGTGAATAACTTGATTGATTGATTTATTGAGTGATACTCCATCTTTATTTTGATAAATAACTCAAGGCAGTTAATATACCTAATATTAATCCATCCTCATCTTTTCTCCACAACAGCCCTGTGAGGTGAGTCATGGTATAAACTCATCTTTCATCCTGAATGAATATCTTCAGTGTTTCGAAGATGCATCATTTGAAGAAAAAGAAGACTAATAGGGACTATTGATGACCTTCTACACTGTTTTCATTCATTATTAGTCTTTCTCATTTTGATGTCTTGGTTTCTGTCTGCATAATGGTGATGGCCATGTTAGGTTTGTGTTAAGATGGAGAGACCATATGAGCAAATGTAAAGCTAGTCTACTCATGGCAAGATTTCAAGAAAGCATCATCTTAAGATGGTTATCAAAAAACACATGTTATATCTAGAAGGAATTTGCTTACACATTGCCATCTGCAAGTCTTTAGCACCCTTGATTGTTTGTTAGTTCTTGTTTTTGCTTTAATTTTCTCAACTCAAGGATGATGTTTCACCAATTACATTATGTTATTTGAATTACATAGGGCAACAATTGCAAATGTCATAGACAGGTTGTTTCCATACTGTCTGTTCAACATTGTGATTTAAAATCCTTGCATGAATAGATAGTTTTGATCTATGTATGGAAGACATCTCTTTCTTCAAGTAGAATCTCCATATTTTCAACATTATATTTATAAAACAGTTCTCTTTTCTGAACTTGAGAGTTTTTGTGAAAAAAATGGGATTAATAAAGATTCCCATTTGTCTTTTGCAAAATTTATAAAGCTGTATAATCAAAGATAATTTTGCTGACATAATTGACATATTCTAATAGTAAATCCCACATTTTTCAAATGCAAATGAATGAAAAAAGGTTGTTCTAGATACATAAGGTTCACAAATTAACATTATAGTTAATAAATGCTTTGTTTTTAGTACTTAAAAGACTAAGATTTTAGTCCCTGATTTATTGGCTTTTATGTAATGGAAGAAAATGTGAAAGTATTAAAGAACAATATAAACAAGCTACCCATTATATCAACCTTTCCCTAACCTTTGTTAGAGAAATATAACTCTCAATCACGCTACTTAGAATTCTGGGAGATACAGGAACTACAAAGAAGATCTAATGCTTATAAGATTACCATATGTTTCAGCTGATCATATATAATTAGTGTATTGGTTAAGATATCAGGTTCAATTCCCCATACAGCCACAAAACATGTTGAGTCATTTATTTCTTTAAAACATTTATATTGGTGCCCAACTGAATCAAAGTGATTCTGTGTGGCTTAAAAATATACAAATCCACAAAGCCTAAAAAAAAAAGAACATAAAACTATAATACATAGACCAACAAACAAAACTGCAAATTAATAAAATGGTGATCCAAACACTAGTAACACAACTTGCTATAAAAAAAATCCCAAATATACCCCCTGATTTAAAAAGTTGGGGAGCCCTGCATGAAACTATTTAAAAGAAATTTCCTAGTAGCCCTACTTGTCTTTACAGAATTCTCTGCATACAGTACATAAATGCCTGATCTTTCAGTCTATCTTGCAACTTCCAACACTACGAAGGAACAAAAACAGGTTGCAAGCTAACAATTATTTGCTCACTATCTCTAGCATGGATCCATGCCCAGCACCATCACATACTTGTGATGTATGAAGTACCCCAGTTCTAGATGCATTCAACTGGTTTTTGCCAAACTCCATTCCTAATTTCATCCTTATGTTTAGAAAAATTATTGCTGAGGTCAGGAAGCTTCCTTTGAACCATAAATTGCATCTATTCTAAGCGATTGGAGCTCATTTGTCATACAGAATCTGATCTTGGGCTAATTAAAATAATCACTTCCATGTCACTAGTCAGCCTGCAGAGCAATCCTTAATTCCACACCATCTGGCTGCAGAATGCCTGAATCATTTGAACGCACTAGCAAAATCAGAGGCTTTGAAGTTTCATTATGCCGATGAAAAACTATGTTTCCTGTTAAAGGCCACTTTTACACATGACTAACCAGCAGAAAATTGGTTCAACCTGAGGGCCCTCTGGGGCAGTTTGAATGCAGTTGTTCCCTGGATACAAGAAACTGTATGTTTAGGTGTCACGGAGCCAAGATTGCGCTTCCTATGTTTTGTTGTTTTTGTTGTTTCCCTGATCAATTTCTATCTCACAACTATACGTACATGCATGTGTTACATATTTTTACTATGCAGATACGGTGCTGGGAAATTAATTTGCCTCTAAAAATATTCCAGAGATTACAAACTATACTTCATAAAAGCAGAAGTTATTGTGTATGTCCTAGGAAATGCCATCCTTTGATCTGGAAGTAAGGATAATTTACAGGTCTATAGTAACTAAAGCAACCACTGACAAGCAGAACCATCACAGCAAGCTGTTTCCAACTAAATGCACACTACTGATCATGGATACAACAAAACTGTTCTTAAAAAAAAAAAAAGATTCCCTAGCAGATGGCTCCCAAAATATTCAGACCACAGAGTGTGCTAGAGGAACATTTCTAACAGAAATAAAACTAGTCAAACAGAAAGTGAATCTTTAGTTATAGACTATAAGCTGTAGTATTCATATGGATGGTTTCTACTGTACCATATCACAAACAATAGCAATACCAGAACTGAAAAATCTTCAGCATAAGTCATCAAAAAAAGAAAACTAATACAAGGGTTTGATGCAGAGACTCTAGCAGTTCTGTAGAAGAGCAACTAGACCAGTGTTTCTCAACCTTGACAACTTAAAAATGTGTGGTCTTCAACTCCCAGAATTTCCCAGCCAGCATGAAGTCCCCACATCTTCAAATTGCCAAGATTGAGAAACAGTGAATGACTAAAAAGGCAAAGGTTTTTTTTTTAAATTAAAGTATTTCAAATGGAATTTGGATTTCAATTTTTAAAATAAAAATATTAATAATATTAATATTAATAGTATTAATAATAGTAATAATAGTAATACATATTTGTGGGGGAGATGATTCAGTTGAGCTTGAAGGAAAATCAAGAGGGTCAACAGTCTTGAATCCCTTTCTGCCATTAGAAGTCTAAGTCCAGTCCATCTTGAATTCTATTGATTCTTACTACTGCCAGTTCTCTTTGACTGTTAGTAATTCAGTGTTTAGTAGAGATTGAGTTAGCTTGCAACCTGCATTCATTTGAACACCTCTGCTCCCGATTTCATGTGGTTGACAATTTGTGTATACTATAAAATGATTTTGTGGTAAATGGCATGCTAAAAATAAATGCCTAAACTAACTAAAAAAACCTAAAAAAACAAAAATGAAATGAAGATCTAACAACAGGAAAAATAAAAATGGAAAAACTCACAAATAAAAATATTAAACTATTCAGATTTCAAAATTATATTATTCTTCTATAATTTCAAGCTTTTAAGTTTATAATAATATAATGGTTACAATTTCAACCTAGTTCATACAAAATGATACTGTCAAAATTGCTTTTCCTTAGATTCAAAGCCAATTCAAAAGCTGAAATTGACCCATTTTATTAAGCCAGCTTTTAGAGTTGGTTATTCTAATATTCTTCCAGAAACACATAATCACCTTCTTAACAGTCCAAAAATTATATACCAAGTGTTCTTCATAAACTAAGAGACTCCAAATTTTTGGAACTTGAATAATGCGTTTGTACTTTGATGTTTGATTGCCAAGAATCTGGATCATCATAATAATAATATTTAGCTAACAAAGAAGTACCATTGGATGTGACCTTGGCAGAAACAGTAAAGTCCTTCTATACTTCTCTACTGTTGTGCAAGACAGATCTGGAAATAATGTAAGCTTTTTTTTTTTAATTTCTCATATTCCAAAGCTTTTACATTTTAGGCTGTTTGTAGTATTTTTATACTATTTAGGACTCCAAAGAAAGAAATTCAATTACAACAGGATTTTGAGATTATGAAATCAATTTCTACAAGGCACATGATAAGGTGTCTGAACTGATTTAAAGCTGTCTATATGAAACAGATCCTATAAGCATTTTGCTACAGATTCTGCCAAAGTTTATATTCTGAATTAAATAGGGATCCGTTTCCCCCCCCCCCACTACCTGATTGACCTTGAATTGACTCCAAAGCTTTCTGTCAAGCCACCAGCTCTTTGTCTCATGTCTTGTCTTAGCAACCAAACTTACAATCAATTTCTCATTTGCTTCATTCTTAACTTTATTATATCTTTTTTTCCATCTAATCAAGTTTATCACATATTATGTAAGACAGTGGTTTATTGTTTGTAACATCACCAAAATCTCAAAATTACTCACTTCCTGAACTGTAACATCAAAGAGAACTTGGGGAATTTGTACAGCTTTCTATATATCTTGATTTGAATAGGGCTTAGGGGCAAAAAACCCCACCTAATGATAAGTGAATGTGGGAGTATAAGCTAATTTCTCATTCAAAACCTCAAGCTGCCTCTTTTACAGCTTCACCCGAATGTGGATTTGTGGCATGGGAGAGGCTGGCAGAGAGAAATCTGCTGCATTACAGATTCATAAGAAGATATTACTTCTTCAAGCAATTTGATCTTCTCACAAAATTCCAGAAATACCTGAAAATAATCTAATGAGTATTTCAGCAAAATTACTTTTTTCAGAATAAGTCAAATATATTCCAAGGCTGAAAAGGTGACTTTGGACAATTTCAAAAGGAATGTGGTGGGGCGTGGGGGCATTCAAGCTGTGGTATGAGCTCATGCTTTTTGTTATGTGAATAGATGCTGCAGGGGAAACTTCACTGATATTTCATGATCTGCACAAAAATTATCTCTCTGAAACTGTTATTCACATTTCAAATATTGCCTCCATTGCCAATAACACAGGTTTCTCTTGATGTCAAATAGCCATTCCAGACAGATGCTTTTGGTTGTGACTATACAGGCAGTCACATACAGGCAGGACAAAATGAATTAGACTCTCTCTTATCACTAAGAAAATTCAGGCTTCTCCGAGATTCTTGATAAAATGCATAGCATTATCTCCTTTCATACAATTAAGAACACATTGCTAGTTTTGCATGGAGAGTTTTGCAAGTGATGATTGAATTGTCAGATGCAATTTTGAAATAATTTTGGGGAAAAGAACAAAGGAAGGTTTTCTGAGTCAGAAGTCGTGCTCTGAAATTCTTATGGAAGTCTTCTGCCTCAAACAGGGATATTAGCATAAGTGCTCTAAAACTGTATTGATTTGCCTGACCTTCCACTATGCCACAGGTCTGCAACCTTAAACACTCAAAGAGGCATTTGGATCTGTTTCCCACAGAAAATAAAATACCGGGAGCCACAAAACTGGGTGGGCATGGCCAACTCAACATCACTACCACCCAGTCACGTGACTCCCCAGTCACGCCTCTTCAGGTTTTGTGGCTCCCAGTGTTTTCTCTGGGAAATCTCTCTCTCTGTGTTTCTCCCTCCTTCCCATTCATTTCTGTTTTTCTCTCTTTTTCCTCTCTCCCTCTCTCTCTCTCTCTTTCTTTCTCTCCCCCTTCTCTCTCTCAGGAGCAAGCACGAGCCAGAGTAGTGGCTTCGCCGAAGACAACTCTCCTCCTTCTCCACACATGACCCCCTGGCCAGCTGTTGTGGGGCCAGGAGGGTGCACATGAGCAGGGATACCCTCAAGTGAGCAGAGTGATGCCACTGGGGGCATGATTGAAAAGCGTCCTCCAGGAGGCTTTAAATCTGGCACAGGGGACTTTTGCCACCCAGAGAAAGCTTTTCAATCAATGCCGCCAATGGCACCGCTCACATGGAGTTGAAAAGAAGTTCAAGACAGTGGGAAACAGGTGCTGGGCCCACTGAACCTCACAGGTCCACTCTGGGAATCAAACTCAGAGAAGCCGGAGGCCATCACCAAAGACGGTCGCCTACCATATGGTCAACCCGCCTGCTCAGCGCACTTTTGCTGTGCTTTGGCCAAGCCCAGTTGCTCGTTTGAGGAGGGTATCCTCACTCGTACGTGCCCTTCCGGCCCCACAACAGCCAGCCAGGGGGTTGTGTGAGGAGAAGTAGGAGGAGGAGGGTTGTCTTCAGTGAAGCCACCACTGTGGTTCATGCTCATTCCTCAGCTGTGGACCTCTCCCCATTTCTGTCATATCCTCCTCCCGGATCCCATTCCCACCCCACCAGCCCTCATGTTAGCGAGTTGGCATCAGCCATGGCTGGATTGGGCCAGTGCCTTGGGGTGGAGACCAGGTCGTGTAACCGGGTCAGCAGGGAACCTCAGGAGAGGGGTCAAAGAATCACATACAGCTCAGGAGCCATGGGTTGCTGACACCTGAACTATGTCTATGCCTATATCCTTCACCTTCTGGGTCCAAGTTTCATGCATTTATCTATGTTTTTCTGTGCTTAATTATGCTTAAACAATTTAACATTTGCCATTACTATTAAGAGGCTATAAATAGGGAACAGTTCTGTTTGTGTGTGATATTGGGTCAAATTCTCTCTAAAAGTATTATCTCACTGTCATTCATCTGTTCTTCCCCTCCGCTCACCAAAACACATGTAGAATTTTGCCCTGGAATAATGCTGAGTAGCTTTTGTCTGCAATGTCCTTGAATAATGTTATATCATGGTGAATGTTGCACAAAGGAGGTTTTGTGATAATGTAAATACAGCTAATTCTAAAGACTAATGATTCCTAAACATGTTAAAATAAGGGAAAAATACTGTGCCCACTACTAAGCATCTGCCTAAGAAACTTACATAACATTTTCTATCTTCCCATAAAATAAATTGGCAGGGATTTGTCACAAATAGCCTTAATTCATTTTGCCTGTTCATCCTCCACCAGTCATTCATAGTTCATTAAAACATCATATAATAGTATTATTTAGTGGGATAGAAACATATAATGCCTACCTCTATGAAGTCACAGAATTAGAGATGGGTTTTATCAGGTTCTGACCAGTTCTGGAGAACCGGCAGCAGAAATTTTAAGTAGTTCGGAGAACTGGTAGTAAAAATTCTGACTGGTCCCGCCCCCATCTATTCTCTGCCCAGCTGATTGGAAGGAAATGGGGATTTTGCGGTAACCTTCCCCTGGCTTGGGGAGGGAATGGAGATTTTACAGTATCCTTCCCCTGCCACACCCACCAAGCCACACCCACAGAACTGGTAGTAAAAATTTTTGAAACCCACCACTGCACAGAATGATTGGCCAGTAAAAGATAGGCCACAGAATACAAGAAAAAGGAAAAAGGAAAAGTTATTTGAAAAGAGGCAGAGCAGATAGGAAATGAAAATGCATATATGGAACAGCTTAGAAATAAAGAAAACAACAGAGAGATGACTCTGTGATTTCTACAATGATTGGGATATTTTTACAATAAGCACAATGCTGTTTGTTTTGTTTTTTTACAATTCTGTAATCCCTTTTATTGGGGTTCAGTCAGGGTAACTGAATGAACTGAGTGTTTACTGACTGGATGCCCTTCCTGATGCCTATGTGGAGTTCGCAGCAGATATTTTCTCTTTGTGCCCAGAGAGAAACATCTGTAACTGCCTAGAATTGAACACTCAACCTTCCAAGTGGAAGGTGAGAGTCTTCAACTCTAGGCCATTGCACTCCTCAAGCTCAATACTAGCTGATGTAGCTATAATCAACAATAAGCTTCAAATTGCATGATTTGCATTTTGCTATATCTCTTGTATGTCTCCTATTGTATATGTGTATGTGTATGTGTATGTGTATGTGTATGTGTATGTGTATGTATATGTATATGTATATGTATATGTATATGTATATGTATATGTATATGTATATGTATATGTATATGTATATGTATATCATGAGTGTCAAACTTGACCTGTCAAGGGCCAGATCATGACATATCGTGAAGTTTTTTGCCTTTGCAGAGCCAGGTTGAGCATGGCTTACATGTGACGTATTCGGCCCACAGGCCACCAGTTTTCCAGTCCTGATGTATATGTATATAATATTTACTATGAAATCAAGCTAATTTTGTAGAAATGTTGCTAGATCGTTGAAGAACATTCCTTTTTTCCTTTGAGAACTCCCAATATTATTTTTATTTATTAAATTAATATTTCACATTACATTCATATTTAAATAATTTATTTATTAAATTCATATTTAGTGATACTTTCTTCTTCTTCTGACACACTAGAAAGTATGAGCATGAACTTCAGTATTGAAGCCCTCAGCCTAATAAATTAGACTTCATTTAGCATGCTTTATGACATCAATGAACTCTGTGAACATAGGGCAAAAGTTTCAGACTCAGATCACTGATAACAAAAGTCAAGAGACTGTTCTCTTATGCCATTGTAGCCATGGGAATAGATAGGAATGGAGAACAAATTTTCTTAGTTCATATTCTTATATTATGTTACTTAATTAGCACTTCCTAATACAATGTGCAAATCAGAAACAGAGTTATTCTTAAATATTCTCACTTTCCAAATTTTGTGATGCAGAAATAATATGAAATCTTACAAATGGTTATAATATATTAGAGTAAATTATTAAAATAGTCCTTACATGGCAGAAATATTTTTTAAAAAAAATAAATTCAATGCAGTTTTCATTTTATTTTTTGATGTGGAAGTAGAACAAAATAAAGTTTAGAAAAATGAGGAAAAAAGCAAAACTGAAAGTTACAATTCCTATCTTGGTGAGCCATTAAAATTGAATTATGTAGTAACAAAGAACCATCTTGGTATGGCAAACTCTGTTGGAGAACCACCAAAGAGGAACAAAGAGATTCCACTGTCTTTTTCTTCTTCCTTAATCCTGGATAACAAAATGAAAGTGAGTTAAGCACAAACAAGCTACTCAACTTTGGATTTTATGCTTTCATGGTGCATCTCAATTAATCAAAGATTTGCTACAATACCTCAACTTGCAAGACTGAGAACACAGTGGTCATAAAATATGAGCTGATTAATTTTACCCTAATTTGTATGATAATTAAAATTCTAACTTTTAATTCTGTTAATTGTCTTCCCACAAGGGGGTTGATTAGCCTTTGCACAACATGCTGCGAAAATGTGCTTCCTGCAGGTCTGTCTTTGTTTCTCTTAAAAATGTAACAGCTTCATACAATTATCCTTTAACTTCTATAAATAAATGCATGTTTCAGATGGTTTGGCATGATCAATGTCAGCTGCAACCATAAATCAATTGTTGAACATTGTCAGACATTTTTCATTTAAGTGGAAAATGATGTGGCCTTGGCAGATCACTGTCCTTGCTAATAAACAATTGTCTGTGAAAATGGTGGCGATGATGGTAGCAGAGGCAGTCTTTGGATAAGCTGAAGGCAGAATGATAATACCAGTTATGAGGTATCCTTTTTGCATTTCCCTCTCTTTTTATTGCATACACTACCAAGATTTGAAATTGGAATAAATGCAGAACTGCTTTGAAAGTTTATGTTCCCCATGAAAAACAGAAATAATCTTTGTGCACTTTGGCTGAGATAAAGTAGTGATGCTTCAATAAGCCTTCATGTTTCATTTACTGGTCACATCAGAACCTTCATTAACCCCTTGTACATCTGCAGTGCATGTGCCAAAACACATGTGATCGCCGCAGGGATCATACTATACTGCTCACAGTAATTGAGAAGGCAATGTAAAAAGGGACATAATTTGTCTAAGCTCCTTATCTTCCTTTTTCACTCCTTCAGGTTTTTGGGGGAGGGACATAAAACCAGATCACCTGATCCAAAAATCCTTGAAAAGGCTTACCTTCAACCAGTTAAATGTTATAGTGATTAGGAAATGATGTGGGAACAATCTTATTTCATGTCTCAGTGTTAACAAATTCTTTATGCTTTGATGATTCCTGGACTGACGCTGTTAATTCTCAAAGTTCTGGCTAGTCTATCTATTTCTTGAAATGTCAGGTCAAAGCTCTGAATTTTCCTGAGAGTAGATAGAATTGTTGCCATTCTACAGTACTCACTTTCCACTGGTTGTATTAAATTCATAATGTCCTCTGCTTGGTATTTTGGTATCTCCGTTACAGTGTAAGTGGCAAAGTTGTATGCTCAATATGGGTACATATATAGATTGATTAAGTTTTCAACAAAACCATTTTTGGATAATCTGTTTCCTTTAGCCTTTTCCTTTCCTTTTTTCCTTTTCTCCCTTTAGCCCTGATCTCAGATTGCTACAATAGCAAACAAAGACTCAGAAATTATTTGTATTCTTTAACTGACTTGGGTCTCTTCATTAGTTCTGGCTGAAAATGTTCCTATTCAAATTAATGAGGATTTGGTAACAATCTGGTATTTTCTATGTCATTTTGTTTGTTATTTGATTCTTATCAGGCAGTGAACATACAGTGTACATCCTTCTTATTTTCCTTACAATGAGTTGGGTTGTGAGAAAGTCACTGGTCCAAAGTCACCCAGCTAGTTTTCATGCCTAAGGCAGGACTAGACTCATAGTCTCTAAGCCAGCATCTTAACCACTACACCAAACTGACAAATTACTACTACCCAAACGCAAAAATGAGACGATGTTGGAAATTCACATAAGGATATTTAAATGTCATTTTTGTTGGTGTGAACTTGTTATTTTGCTGTAATGTTTGGAGAACTCTACTCAACTTAATAAAGCTAAGCTAATTACAGAACAAAACTTGCAACAAGGTTGTTTATTTTTAATTGTCGTAATAGAGCCATTGTTTTAATCAGAATTTTCTTTCCCTCATATGAGTCTGTCTGGGTTTTCTTCTGTCTTATTTATTTATTTGTTTATTTGTTTGTTTGTTTATGCTCTTGTATGTCATAGTTGCAGAATCAGTCAACTGCAGTGGCAGCCTTGTTCAAAACCAAACTAAGAACTTTTTCTTTTTTTTGCTAAGTACACATTTATGACATTTATGGCTGAAGTTGTTCTCCCAACTCTCCATCAGCTTATTGACCTGGCGCCAATCTTGCAGCTATTATAATCATCTACCAAAAATTACCTTATACTTTCCACACAGCTTCAATTAAAATTAGATAAACACTTCAGTGGTGAAAAATATTAGATTAATCAGACATTTGTTGTGTTTTTTCAATAGTTTTTCCAGAACTACTGAACTACTGGTATCAAAGGTCCTGACAGAAGCTTTCCATTAACTAGACAAAACTCTAGAGCTGCTGTAGTGGGAAAGATATGACAGGAAGCTGCTCACCTTCTCCCTTCTTCTGGTGTTATTTTTCCATCTCGTGCTCCTCTGCAGCCTAATCTAATAGCTATCTAATGTCACATTATGTTGCTTGTTCCTTCATTTCAACATCATCTATTCTAGAATTGCAATAGTTCTCCAAAAAGTTGGACGATTTTTTTCCTCAACATTTTTTCCTGGGTAACCAGAGGCTGAAGAGAGAAGGAGATGTAATGCAAATGGCTAGGGCTATTTTTTTAAGAGAATGTTGAAGTTTTTAAATATTGTTTTCCATGAATTCTGCATTATAGTACCCCTTTTTTAAATTCTATATCAACATTGAAAAAACTGAGTCATTACAATTTGATTAATGTTGCTGAATTTCAGCAATGTTGCTGAGATCCAAATCTGAAGAAGTTGAAGCTTGCAAAACAAAAACAAAAAAAGGAGTTGAAATTAATCTCAGAATACAGGTTAACCAGCCCTGATTTAACTCTCCATTAAGTCACTGATACCAGAGACTGAATTTGGAATCTATTGCTTGCATATTTCCTCTAAAAGAAAAGTAGTATTTTATTTATTAGAGGAGGAAGTTGTAGTTCTCGCTAATCAGTTATGGAGAATGAAGAATTTATTTATTTATTAAATTTCTATACCGTCTTTCTCCCGTAGGACTCAAGGCGGTGTACAGTCAAGAAAAATATAGACACACAAAACATCATAAAATTGCTAATTAAAATTATTACTTAGTTTGGTCAATTAAATAAAACCCAGAATTAGATAACATTTAAAAAATCATTCGCATGTTTGTATGTTTAGCCCTGCCTGTTGGACCATCAGGGTCTTGAGGGCACGGCAGAAAGCACGGAGATCAGGGATATTCCGTATCTCCGGGGGCAGTTCATTCCAAAGGGTTGGAGCCCCCACAGAGAATGGAACAACAACCAGAAATTTCAAACCAGCAAAGTATTCCTATTCCCTTCCCTTCCTTTCTGTTTCCTTGTTTTGTTAAGCCTTCCATAAAACTTGTAGCTTACATCACATAAGACCTGGTTGTCCTATGTATTTACTTATACCATTAACTTCCAGGACTATGGACACTATTGGAGAAGACTTTGTACTAATTCTAGGAAAAGCCAAGCTATACATTACAAAATTCATGACTCCTTCAGTAAACAGAGTGACTGTCAATCGTGACTACCCAAAGCCAGAAACAGAACCAGGTTGGAAAGACCCTGAGAGAAAGAAGGCTACTTTTAGCATTAAGACTCAATAATATGTAATATTTTAAGTAATATGGACGTTATTATCCAAACAGATCTACAGAAAGGAGTTAAAGTACCTTTTAAAGTTAGTGATTCATTCATTATCAATAGTACAAATGCCTGCTGTTATATTCTGTTATCTTCCTCTTTGCCTTATCTACTTTTTCATATACATCATGATGGAAATTATCTCTTAATTATTATTTTCTTCCCCAGGCACCAAAAAGGCTCGATTTTTAAAAAAGGGAAGCAACACCATATTTACACATGGAATTTCATCCCAAAATTCACCCTGGTGTCCGTTTTTGCATTTGGTTTCAAAAAAAAGATTTGGCTTCAAAAAACATTTTGGTTCCTTGGCTGCATTTTTCCTGACCGCGGAGTCACGCATTTTCTTCCCCAGGCACCAAAAAGGCTCAATTTTTAAAAAGTGGAAGCAACACCATTTTTAGACATGGTATATCATCCCGAAACTCACCTTGGTGTCCGTTTTTGCATTTGGTTTCAAAAAAAAAATTGGCTTCGAAAAACATTTTGGTTACAGGGCAGCATTTTTCCTGACCGCGGAGTCAGGAGTTTTCTTCCCTAGGCACCAAAAAGGCTCGATTTTTAAAAAGTGGAAGCAACACCATTTTTAGACATGGAATTTCATCCAAAAATTCACTCTGGTGTCCGTTTTTGCATTTGGCTTCAAAAAACATTTTGGTTCATGGGCAGCATTTTTCCTGACCGCGGAGTCACGCGTTTTCTTCCCCAGGCACCAAAAAAACTCAATTTTTAAAAAGTGGAAGCAACACCATTTTTAGACATGGAATTTCATCCCGAAACTCACCCTGGTGTCCGTTTTCGCATTTGGTTTCAAAAAAAAAGTGGAAGCAACACCATTTTTACACATGGAATTTCATCCCGAAATTCACCCTGGTGTCCGTTTTTGCATTTGGTTTCAAAAAAAAGATTTTGCTTCAAAAAACATTTTGGTTCCTTGGCTGCATTTTTCCTGACCGTGGAGTCACGGTCACGGTTTTCCTGACGGAGTCAATAGAAATATGTTTCATTTGTTCAAGATATTTTGAATAACTTCAAGAGGCTGAATCCTGGAAATCTAGTTGAAAGCTTCTCTACTTGCAACTCAAATCTGTATTATTTTTAATTTATTGTATGTCTATTGCTGGTCGATAACCATAATAAAGTTATATTGCAATTCTCAAATTTATTGTTTACTCTTCCATCAGTAAACTGGTGGTAAAATATAAGTGAATTCTGTTTCAAAGACGTGAATAAATTAGTATGGTGGAGAAAGCATAAGTCACATCTTTCTGTTTTTTTTATAACTGTTTTTATTTTTTAAAAAATTTTCATTTTACATCACAATTTTCATCTTTATAACACTCCTGTACCGGTATACCTCCACAGTTTACGTACATTTATATATGCTATTATGTATACAGTATGTAATTGTTATTCTGATTATTTTTTAATTTTACATTTTATTATCACATCTTTCTGTATGGCCATTATGCCAATGGCAGGTAGACTGTCCGGTATTGAAAGTATATTGGTGTTCTGACCACCTCACTGATGGGTTCAGAAGAATAAAGTGGTCTGTTTGGACAATATACAGAAAGGATGGTACAATAAGCCCTATACCAGCCCTTTCATGTCAGCTTGCATGCCTGTGCCACACCAGAGTCACTTCCCTGCTTATCAGCCTAAATAACTACCCCAGAGGCTGTACCTTCTTCAGAGGTAAGTTTGTTGGAGTGCCTCAAGAGGACCAAACAGTTTAAGAGTCACAATTTCTCTTATATTTTAGGCAACAATAGACTAGAAAGGACAGTGGTTTAGACCAGCCAAATACGAACACTTTCTGTCTTACTATCTAGAGTACTTTCTCATTCTGATGTTTTGCTCTAAGGGATTATCATCTATGTAGGTGTTCCAAGAGACTTCAGAAACAGCATATGCTGCATAGAATCATTCTAGCTGCTTTCCCCTCAGTTGCTGCAAAAAGTAATGGTACAATTCTCTTAAGGACCAATGAATCATTCTGAGGAATTGTCCACTGCAGCATTTGATAAGAGAGAGAACACTTTGATGGATGAGAGGCTGCAGTCCTGGTTAGGAGTCCTGCAGTTAGTGAGTCTGGCTCCAGCTTGAGACATTTTGATTTTGAGGCAGAAGAGCTAATGGCATCCTCTGATTCTTGAGCATACAGTCTTCAACATTTGCTAAATAATTTTGAGTCTGAGATGAAAATAAAACAAAAACCCACTGCAGAATCTCTTCTAGGAATAAGACTGATCCTTTAGTTTGAATACATTGTTGTTCATCCTGCCCTTTTGGTTCCACTGGTTATCAGCTGGGTTACCGCCCTCTGTCTCCCTCCCACATTTCTCTTTTCCTGATCATTCTCTTGACTGATTATCATCATGTGAAAAGCTGGACTAGACAGTTGGACAAAGACAGTCTCAAATTCTCTGTTCCTTCCCTATTGGATGGAATTTACAAGCCTCTTTTGCTAGACCTAATGGAGCATATAGGTGGTTCTTCTTAACTTAACTTGGCCACATGCCATATAATGTTTTATAATGTTTCAATACCTTGAATTGGACCCAGAAGCAAATTGATAACCAGTGCACTTGCAGAGGAGAGTTGAAACATGCACAGATTTAAGTGTGCATATAATTGGTCATGCTGCTGCATTTTGCACCATCTGAAGCTTCCAAATACTATTCAAGGACAGCCCCATGTAGAACTTTAGTAATTGATATGGGAGTTGACCAGGGCATGAGTGATGATGATGATGATTATTATTATTATTATTATTTATTAAATTTGTATACCGCCCTACTCCCGAAGGACTCAGGGAGGTGAACAGCCAAAAGATAAAATACATATAATAAAAATGTTAAAAAACCATTAAAATACAATTAAATAATTTGGCCCAGAAACAAAATTTAAAACACCCCAAATTTATAAGACAAATTTAAAATTTAAAACATTTAAAAACAGTTTAAAAGAGAGGTTAGGCCAGGATGGCCTGCTGGAATAGGAATGTTTTGAGGGCACGGCGGAAAGTGCGCAGATCCGGGATCCTCTGTATCTCTGGGGGGAGCTCGTTCCAGATGGTGGGTGCCCCCACAGAGAAGGCTCTCCCCCTGGGGGCCGCCAGTTGACACTGTTTGACCGACGGCACCCTAAGAAGTGTTTAGATTGAGTGTAGATCTTCCTGATCCAGGAATGGGTGCAGACTGATAGGCAATTCAAAGCTGTGCAAAAGCATTCCTAACCACAATTTCCATCTGCTCTTCAAGCAGAAGGTGCAAGTCTGAAGGACCTCCAAATTGTGCATTGAGTATGACTGTGGAACTGCGACCTCTTCCAGAACCAAAAGTGATCTAGATGGCCCCAAAACCCAAAGTCATTCAGTCTTGCAAGTGTTTAGCTGAAGCTCTTGGTCTCCAGCCAAACTATTACAGTCTCCAGACATTGAGCCAGGATGTTGGCAGCATTGCTTACTTCACCCGGGATGGAGATATATTGCTGGGTATCATCAGCATACTGATGCTACCTCATCTTTGGTTATGGATAACCTTGCTTCTACCAAAGCTTCTATTCACTTTATCCCAGTCCTTCCCATCACCCACCTCAGCTACCACGTGTACTTTTGGAACTCTGAAATCCAGATTTATTTCTTACCATAGTCAGGAAAATGGAAACAGGTCATAAGCCTCAGGCATACATAACCTGTTTTTCATCAGTGCTTCTGGATTTCAAATGGCATTATTAGAAATTAAAAATTCTGAGTTGCTGCAACCTAGGACATACTCATTTTCTCAGAAAATATGGCAAACACAAGGTGAAGACTAGAGAGAATCCTGGTGGATAGAATCAGAGGCAACCTTCCATCCAGTAAAACAGGGCTGATTGGCTACACTTGCTATGGCAGCCATTTTGGGAGTTTTTCCAAGTACATGCATTCAAAGTCAAAATCTGCCCATCATATCTGTCTGAAAAGTTTAACAATCCCTGATTTATGGAATCCACGAAAAGGCCACTCAAATTATCCACTAATGGATCATCACTAGATCCCTTGTCACCCACTCATTGTTGAATCATTTGCTGTTTATTCTCAGATAAGTTTTACATTTATCATACATAGCTCTTAGAACATTTAGCAACCAGCTTTTAAATCTATATTCTTGCTAAATTAAAGTCTATTCTCTGATATGCCTTCTCTATATCAATACACATAAAATAATATTTTTCCACATTCATATATTTCTCAGTGAAGAACAAAAATCTGCTCTGCACATCTTGTGCCTGACATAAAGTTGCACTGCACTCCAAAAATTTGTTCAGTGTTACTTTTTGTACACTTTCAAATATAATTCTACCAAACATCTTTCTAAGCATACTTAGAAGCACCCTGTGGTTTTTCATTCATCCTTGCTACATTTTTCTTCTATAAAAGAACAATAATAGGATTTCTCCAATTTTCTGATATTGATGCAGTCTTCTCACACACATTAAAGATATTGCACAGCCACTCCAGAAGAAATCAGCACCCATATTTTAACATGTTTTCAGTTATGCCACTATACCTTCAGTCTCACAATTTTTCAATAATCTCACATAATTTATGCTGACATTTGTTTTTGGACTCTAGTATTTATAGCATTCATCTCAACTTCTCTCTGCAACATACTCTATAACTGTCATTTCTATACAAACCTCCCAAATAGATTCTGCAGATTCTTTGCTTAATAATTTCTTTATTTATATTTTTACAGTATTGGTTTCTTTTCTCATTTTTATCAAGTTTGTGATAAAAACTGAGAGACATTCAAAAGACACTCAATTCCTTCTTTTTACCCCACTAGTTTATCTTCTACACCTGTCTTTCAGACTTTTGTAAATTCTATAATAGAGATGGGGACACCAAGTTCTGTTTGGAACCTCCGGAAAACCAACTGACCATTAATTTCAAAAAAATCAGTGGTAGGATCTGGAAAAACAAAAGCAGAAAATTTTGGCTCCATTCATATGTGTGAAATGATTCTATCCATTTTGCAGCCTTGGCCCAGCCACCATTGCTCTTGCATCTCCTAAACTATTAAATGTGGCTAACAATCATCAAAATGTTGTTTACCACTATTTACACACAATTGCACCTTCTCTGCCCCCCCTCCCCATCTGAACCTGTAACAGTCCAGATTATGTGGATGCCACTACAGTGCGTTCATTTAAAACAAATTGTAATTATAAAAAAGATAAGGACAATCTTGCGATCATGATCACATTTCATGAATTATAACAATTTTAGTCACTGCCAAGCCTCATTATCCTCCAGTTAATTTGGATTGCCATAAACTACATTCCTCCTATAAAAACTATGATTTTATATATCAACCATACTTTACCTTATCACAACATCATTTATTAGGCAGGGGGAATGTTCGTCCAAGTTCAGGGCTGAATGTTAGAGTTGATGTCCTATAAGAAAAAGAGATTTGCAGAAAATGGAGGACCTTTATTTACTTCTGTTGGTTTCCTCATCTGTGGATGAATTACTTCAGTTTTTATCTTTCCTCTCTATCCAGAGGGCTTTAGATAACCAACAATCAAAACAAAATATATAACTCAAAATTCAGTAAACACAACTCTTCAAATCTGACTCAAGGAGGAATGAGATTGAAAGCATTATTAACTTCTAGTGATAGAAGAATAAAGATTGATTCAGAAATGGAATCAAGTAACATCCTTACTTTCAAAGAATAAAACAGAATCCTAAAGCTCATTTAGTGATTATTCATATTAGGATTTCTATCTGGCATGCTGTGTATAATTCTTCATAAGAATTCTTCCTTTGTAGGAAGTTAGCACCCACCCCTCTCCTAGAAAAATTAAATATTCTAGGAAATATTAAAAAGGCAAAATATTATACCTCCCTAGATGAGAAATGGAAAAACATGTTTTTTAGGCAGGAAGCAGACTCACTTTTAATAGCCCCCACACTCTCAATAGCCCACAGCAGATGTCAGCACTTAAGAGATAAAGAGATAGCTACGTCTATTCATAAGCAAATGCCCCCACCCAAGATCCAACAAAGGTAGGATTAGCCCTCAGCCATAATAGGAATTGCCCAAAACCCTCTTCATTACATCATCACCCAGCAAGATTCAACCAGGCCTAGAACTCAAAAGACAACCTACAAAGTTACCCCTGCATGGCCCGATGGGAGTCTGACAACCAATCAGAATACAAGTTCAAATTCAAAGCCCAACAGAGGCTATAAATCTCTCTCTCACACACCTATGAGCTTTTTTGCCCAGGACCTCAAAACCACGTGGTCCAGTCCACCATTAAACCATCTTATCAAGCAGTTTCAATGTTTCCAATGTCTTTCTCCCCACTTGGAACTGAACCAGGGGTGAAATCCTCTGAAGTCCGCTACCGGTTCTGTGAGTCTGCTACCGAGTGTGTGCTTTGCTCGTGCATGCATGCTTTGCATGCATGCATGTTTGAGGCATGCCAGCACAGTGCTAAAAAAGGAACATTTTGAAACCTTCTGAGTCTGCAAAGGTAAATAGAACAGCGAGGGGGGGGGATCCGCTGTGCCACACAATTTAGATTAGCTAGAAAGCAGGAAATCTGATTATTCCAGTTAATATAAACCGCGTGTCAAAGCTGATCATCGCCCAGCTGATCGTCGGAAATACCGGTTCGCCTGAACAAGTAGCATTTTTTACTACTGGTTCACCCGAACCAGTTTGAACCGGTAGCATTTCACCCCTGAACTGAACCCAGATGGATCTGTGTTAACACCTATTGCACAAAAATATAAGACAAATCTATATTTTAATTTCATTTAGGACTGGGATTATAATGACCACTGGAAACAAAGATTGAAATATAAGCTTACCTTCAGAATTAACTAGTAAACCCTTAGCAATTTAAAAAACTCCATACAAGCAAACTTCAACCCTGGAGATCATGAAGCAGCTATAAAAGTCTACCAGTAAACCAATTATATACAACAGTAGCCATTTCAAAAAGTCTTTATTATGGTGATAAAAAAAACTTAACAAAGCATAACATTGCCTTTAAGGTCCAAATTTGATAGCTTCCATGCAAGTGTTTGCAGCCAGCCATGCTGACAGAATTAAAAGAAAACTTATACAGTACCTCTCAAAATATATACAAACATTGTATACACTGTTTTAAATATGACATTGTTCTTCATTGGCTCTTTCACATATAACTAATATTCTAGTTTATTGCATTGGCTGGAAAGTAGGGGAGAATGGGAGTATTTCTGGAGAGCATTGTGCCCAGAGATCCTCCCTCCCTCCCTCCTTACCCATATAACTTCTAGTGGATCCAAAAATGCTCTAGCAAGTACATTTTTGTTGTTTCATTTTTTTATTTTATTCAAAACATTAAAATACAAACTTCATAAAATGGAAAAAGAAAAAAGAAAAAGTAATACAAAAACAAAACTAAACAAGACTACATAAAATATGTGATATATATATATATAGTGTTTTTCCATCGAGACACCTGGTTTACCCCAGGATGCGATGTGGGAGGGAGCGTACTGCATCCCTTTCACCTTCCAACTCCAATCCAGGAGCCCTCAAGCAGTCGCATTCATGACAAACCATTTTTTAAAAAATTTGATTTATATGCTGCCCTTCTCCGGAGACTAAGGGCGGTTTACAATGTGTTAAGCAATAGCCTTCATACTTTTGTATATTTATACAAAGTCAGCTTATTGCCCCCACAAACTGGGTCCTCAATTTACCTACCTTAGAAAGGATGGAAGGCTGAGTCAACCTTGAGCCTGGTGAGATTCGAACTTACAGTAATTGCAGACAGCTGGTGTTAATCACAATGTTATCAGTCTGCTGAGCCACCATTTATACCAAATTTATATTTCGCTGATAAAGAAATAAAGGGAGACTAGTATAGATCTATTTCAAGCTATTTAGCTCTCATTAGCTAGCCATACCCTTACTTGGATTTGAACTTGGGCTGCCTGCATGTTAGGCAGTTGTATTAACTCTCAGCCACAAGTCCTCCTCCCTTCATCAGCTTGAGCCATGGGAGAGATTAAGTGTTTTTCTATCGAGACACCTGGTCTACAATACAAGTATAATAACACAAACACAAGAATAACTTTAAACATTAAGCTACGGAACTAATGGGATGAATATTCTAGTCTTCTACAGACAGGCTTGCTGGGAAAGTGGCCTTTTTCTCTTCTTCATTCCCAACTGACTGGGCAGTTTCCTTAAATATACATTTCAAAGGTACACATTTAAATAAATCAGCTTTTCTTACTTTCTTGCAAATGCCCAGCAACAGCTGAGACACCTGTAACAGTTTTTTCTGCTTGAGTTTCTTATCCTTATTTCTGGGTTGGCTCTCTTCCATTCAGGCCCATCTGATCCAATCTACTCCTGGCTTGATTTATGGGGTACTTTCTTCACTAGAGAGGACCTCTCGGTATTTCTTTCTCTATTGACCCTTCATTGTCAACCAATATTCCTGATACCTTTGTATCTGCAGACTGTCTCTTTTCTTAGTAGCTACAGAGACTGACAACCCACCTGTTCAAAGTCCTGCAAAAATAAAAGGTTTGTGTTATTTATATTCAACCTTCTGTTTATTCAGAAATAGTCTTTACTTCTTTAGAGCTTTGCTACTGAATCCTGATCTCTTATGGTACATCTCTCACGGCTAAACTTCACATTAATTTGTTTTACTATTATATCTTTCTCATCATTACCTTTTCTACCTGGCTAAGTATATCTCAGTCTGTTCCTACATTTTCTATCCTTTGCTAATTCCTGAGTGTTGTTTTCTAGCACTTTGGTCCTTGGAACATCTAAGCATCTCTGTCTTCCATTTGTTCTTTCTGAAGCTTATTTCTCAGCTACAAACATTTGCAATCAGATTTTACTATATCATACATCCTTCTAGCAACTCCCTACTAGTTTGCAGCAAATTTTAACTCCATTGCAACTGTTCCAGTTGCGTTTGTGTGAGCCCAACCAATCTTTCATGGTGGAGTTCTGCCATGGACTTCCCTCTACCATGGATTTTTTTTGTCCATAATGTCAAGGAATCATTAGATGTGATTAAGCAGCAGTGATTTTAATAGGTTTAATATTCCTCAATCTCAAATTTTATTCTTGGATATGCTCTAAAATGCCTGAATTTATTAACTGATTATTACTGCTATAAAAATAATGGCATCCATACATCTTGTAGGATATGGCTGAAACTTCCTAAGACACAGATCTTGAATCTTTAGGAAATCGGGCTAGCCACAATTTCTCTTGAAATCTCTGAGGAAAGAAACTATAGAAAGAATAATATCTTTCCTCTGAATGCTTAATATTAACTATAGCCTTCTGCCACAATAGATCTATCCTTTCTCTTGAAGGCCTAATATAAATTTAGCTATATTTGTTAATGAATATGATACTTTCTATTTACATCATCAAAATAAGTTACATGCACCAACCCACAATTCTTATTAATGCTGCCGACCTCAAAATGTGGAGACCTCCAACCAGTGGTGGGATTGAAACAATTTAACAACCGGTTCTGTGGGCCTGTCTAAGGTGGGTGTGTCTAGGTGGTCATGTGACTGGGTGGTCATGGCCAACTCAATGTCATTAACGGCAAGGTGGAGCGGCACCTTGCTGTGAGTGACGTGGAGTTGGCAAACTCAGTCACATGATCGATGCTGCACAGACAGGGCAATTTCCTATCTTCCCCCCTCTGCCCTTGGGCTGACAAAATAAAAGCTCATCTAAAGAGTATTGCTTGCCTGCCTAATACTGGCAAAAGGAGGCTAGGGGAGAAAAAAGAGAAGGGCCGATGGAAACACCCCATTTTCCGTGCCACACTGGATCAGGATGGGGAGGTAGAGGGGAGCAAAAAGCCTACTAGGTCCATACGTACTCACCAGCACAACAGTGAATCTCTCTTCCAGCTCGCCGGTTCAGGCATTGGGAGCTTGGCTAATTTTCTTCCAGCACTCATGCAGGGAATCCTGGGAGTGGCAGCATATTGCATGCTTTTCACTCCAAGCAGCCCAGACTGGAAAACACATGGCTGGGGTGGAGGAGCAGTCCTTCTTAACAAGCTGAAAACTATTGCTGCAAGCCTGAGTTCCCAGCGCGAGAGCTGCAAGCTGAGCTTTGGGTGCAGACATATGATTGTGAAGGCAGGCTTTTTCCAAGGTCGGCCATAGAGGGAAACAGAGATGAGTGTGCTGGAGTACCGGACTTCCAGCTCTCATGTGGGGAACTCAGACTTTCAACTCAGTTTGGGTTCTGCAACTCAGAGCCTGTGAGAATTGAACTGCCAAACTGCAAGCAGCCAGCAGAAGTAGCCTGCAGTACTGCTTTCTAACTACTTCACCACCAAAACTCATTAGCATCACCACGCTAATAAAGGAATAATAGCATGAAGGTAAGTGGCTTAAACTTTGAGAAGAATAGGAAGAACCCAAAACTTGACAGCAGGATAAGAATCCTTCTGATTCTGGAGTGTGCTGACATTTTTGAGAAATGGAATACAGTGTATTTCCTGTTAAACCATCATTGAATTAAAACCATATATCATAAGTGTCAAACTCAATCGCGTCACAGGCCGGATAATTAAGTCAATTAATTAATTGACCTTTTTTGCCTTTGCGGAGCCAGAATGAGCATGACCTGTGCGTGATGTATCTGGCCCACGGGCTGCCAGTTTGACAGGCCTGCACAGATACTGTTGCAGGAACATGCAGAAAAGATAGCAGTGCAAGCATACTAAGGAATCCTATGTAATTCAGCACTATTACTCCAACTAACAAGTGACAAGCCAACAGATAAGTTGCCTAAGCCGTTATAGTCAATTGTTAATCAAGACTGTATATTCTACCTGCACCATCAAATAGTGAGCAGCAAAAGGTCTAAAGTGTAAGGATCACGGTTTTAACATTAAAAGACCATGTGTTTAATATTTAACACCAACGTTTTTTTAACAATTGACAAATGCATTAAGCATAACTTTTGGTAGACTATTGTCTACTTGATTAGACATATGAAGCTTTCACCTGATATAAATAGGTTATAAAAATCATGGAAAGGATGTAGGGAGACATGTTAAAGTCATGTGTAGGATATGTATATAGTGATATTTGGTATTATCGTCTTACCAAAGCCAGTTATGTGTAACACACTATATGTATAGAATGGTAAGAAAGATATTTATTATAAATGTATGCATTTCATATATTCCTGTCCACAGACCTAACTTTTTCTTATTTTTGTACTGCACTTTTTAAACACCTAGTGATCGGAACGGCATAGACGGTGGTCCAAGTGATAGAAACATATTGTGAAGCAAAAAGATGGTCTATTATATTTGGAAGGTAATAAAGAGACTGCAGCTCTGCACCAGTAAATCAGGCTCATTTCTCCCTTGTCATTACAGGCTCCATATCACAACAGTGCTTTTATAATCAAAAACTCCCATTAGGTCATAAAAATAAAGCAAAGCAATTAACTGTTTTCATTATACTTATTGTTTAATTAGCCCATTATGAAGATTGCTTGTTAAAAGCCAGAAATTTACCTCACAGCTCCTAGCAATGAATTCTTCTGATCGCATGTGGGAGCAGAGATGCTATGGAGTCTTTGCATGGCCTTCCTTTGAATGACACAAGAGACCTCTGTGGAGAAACTGCGCCAGTCCTCTTGGAAGGAGGACAGTGTAATAAGAGTAAGACCTGCTAGACAACACCAAAGAATCATAAATTCTACTTATCCACAGATAAGCCTCTGAACTTGTACTGTTTTGTCATCTCTCTTATTTTTGCTTTCTTATCAAATTATGGAAGGCTCTAATTCAGTTTTTAAAAATATTTGGTCTACAGAGGTTAAAAGGGTCATTTTAAGTTAGAATTGCATTGTGAAGATAATGTGCTGAATTTTTGTGCTGAATTTTTTTAAAAAAAATACACATATGCCGCTTTGTATTATATTTTATTTGATGAGAAAATTTGTATTATTTTGAAAGAGAATCTATTTAACAAGGTATTCAATACATATCACTAATCAGACAAGCATTTTACATGATACTTCCGATTTGGTCAACTTCATATGTGAATCTGCATTTACATAACGTGGCAAAGTAATTCTGGTTATCTGCAGCCATTCCCATCTCTCCCCAGAAATGTTGCGAGATGATAACAGAAGAAAATGCTTAAAACCTTCCAAGTTATAATCATATACATTATTGCATTATTGCAAAATACAAGGATTGCATTACTATTTTCCCCAAAACAAGGCTCGTACTTTGCCTCCTCTCTTTTCCCCTCTCCTTCCCCCCACATTTGATAATTTCTTATCTGGTATAAGTGCCACTTTAATACTTGTAAGCAATACTTCTATTGCCTTCTGATTAATCAACATAATTTACCAAACTTCACTGCCTATAACACACAATTCTTACAAAACAGATATTATATGGCATTCATAATCCCATCTCATAATGAAAGACATTATCACCTAAATTATTATACTGTTGTACTTTATAGATATCATTAGTTATTACTCTTGTCAATCCAATGAATTTTAAAAAATGAGAGAAAAAGTTGTATACTTGAAGAAGTGAAGTCAGAAATAGTGCTAAGCAAAGACATTGTCCTGCATTATTTCCTACCCCATTTTTATTTAAATGTACACTGAAATGCACATAGTAAGTTAATGTACATTAGTAAATTAATTCTAATGGCTATTTATTTATTCACTGCTTCACATACTGGAGCATCTAAGAGTTTACAATGCAAACACCTAATAACAATATACCAAAACAATATAAACTGCAACCAATAAAAATTATTTACTTATTTTTTAAAGTTTATATTCTGGCTAGTGATCAGCATCTGGGAAGGATAAAAATAAAGAACATTCATTTTCTTCACTTTTCTTTACCAACAATGAAAGATCTTAGTCACTGGATCTCCCCCCCCCACCCCAATATAAGACAGCCTCCCAAATCTGTTAACATTGTTTAAATTGAGCAATCTTACAAAAGTATGAAAGAAACAAATAAGCTACTTTGCATTAAGCCAAATCTGAGGTCCATCAAATTCAGAATCTCAGAATGTTGAGCAACAAATCTCCAAAATGGCAAGCTGCAGTTTTTTTCAGCCTTACCTGGAAATGGAATACACTAGAGCCATCTTCCCAGATCTCCTGATGGGTTGGACTTCAATTTCTCTAACTCCTAGCCTTGCTGATTAGAAGTTACAGGAGTTGAAAATCAACACATTCTAAGGTTGCCACCTTGGAGAAACAGGACTAATGATTTAAAGATACTAACTGACAATGATTTTAAGATTTATTTTATCCTCTTATTTTTATGTAGCCTCTTTATTTGGACTGTTGAAAAACAGCCATTCAATTAAAAAGCACACAAATGACCCAACAATTCACTGGAAAATTAGTTCATGAAATGGCAATCCTCTCCCTTTGTACACCTTCATCGTTCCCATAATGAAGCTCTTCTTGCTTCCCAGCCAATGCAGTGGTCTTCCATACAAGACATCTCAATTCAGCTCTGCTGCCGCAGCTTGATGGAATATTGCTGTGAGGTAACTGAAAACTGCCATTTCTCGCTTGCTTCCAAAGATACTACATGAATTCTGCTTCATCCTTTGCTAATAATTAGATGTCTTATGCATATCTGAACCATTTTCACTTTTCTGAAACTAACTGATTAGTTAGTTTTTAAAAATGTCTTGAATGTAATTGCTGAACACTTGGTAAAATTCTCATTAGTGCCTGTTTCTCAGTCAATGAAACTGGTTATGGGGGTAAAGTCATTCAACTGTGTAGATTTTTTCTTTGTTTGATTTCTTTATTTGCTACTGTTCGACACATAAAGAAAACGTGTTCATCTGGAATACCCAGTACTTCCAGGTTTCTAACCCCATCAATTTATTTATTAATTGATTATATACTGTATTATACATAGTATAATAGCTTTTGATTTCCAGCATACATAATCTAAAAAGTTAAATTTTATGGATTACAAAGGACATGCATCAAGAATGATGGATGTTTGGAAATATATGTTAATGGAACCCCAAATTGTTTATTAATGAAACTAAATACTAAATACTAACTAAAATATTAAATACTAAATCTAACTATTATTACACATTTTTATTACACATAAAATGTGTACACAACAGTACACATACTGTTTTTAAATGGCACCTTGCTGAAAAAATGCCATTGTGCCTATATATCCCTGGATCAATCCAGAATGTTGGATTGAGTGAATTGACTAGTTTGTGAAATAGATCATAACTGGAGGTATATTTTGCCATTTGTCTGACAACTCAAGACATCATAGTGGAAGTTTTCCTTAATTTAGTTCCAAACACAATAGCACAGGCAAGTAGGATGGGCTGAGAAAGATATTGAATAAATCACCCCATGAGCTTCATGACTGAGTGGGAATTTGAATCCCCATCTCCCAAATCCAGTGTCTCAACCAGTACATTATATTTCTTTTTTAATTCTCATTAGTGTCCCAAATGGACAATGGCACAAGATTGATTGACAATTGTGTTCCAGCCGTCTGGCACATTAAAATATTTTATGTATAGCAGCATTAAGAATTATCTTCAATTATACTTTTATTGAAGCTAGAACTAAAACGCAAACTATAAAGTAAGTGGTTCCACTATTTGATTAACTATTATTTGTTTAACCACAATTTAGTGAAGAACCCAAGTAATCTGGTTCATACATATTACTCTATAAGAGTAGCATGGCACTCAGTGAGTTTCAGGACCAGAGCAAAAGGACAGGAGCTTTGGAATTACTGGAAATTCTTAGTAGAATTATTAATTTCATTATAGAGTTATTGATAATTGATGTGTTAACCTTTCATAAGACTAGCATATGTCATACATGACCACCAGTTGTATAGTTGAAGCATTAGACTAAAAACCAAGACACTATGTCCCACCTTAGTCATGAAGCTAGCTAGTAATCTTAGGTCAGTCTCTGAGCTCTAGGAAGAAGACAATGGCAAACCACTTCCAAGGAACCTTGCTAAGAAAGGTTTGTCTAGGTCCATGATGGTGAACCTATGGCACACGTGCCACAGGTGGCACGCAAAGCCATATTGGTGAGTACTAGAGCGTTTCCCTAGCTCAGCTCCGGCATGTGCCAGCTGATTTTTGGGCCTTCTGGGTCCACCAGAAGTTGGGAAACAGGCTGTTTCTGGCCTTTGGAGGGCCTCTAGGGGGGAGAAGGGAAGGCCCGTTCTTTTCTCTAGCCTAGAAAGGCTCTGGAGCCTGGGGAGAGCAAAAAATGGGCCTTCCCATCCCACCGGAAGTCAGAAAATGGGCTGTTTCTGGCCTCCAGAGAGGGTCGGGGGGGCTGGAGAAGGCCATTTTTTCCCTCCCCAGGCTCCAAGAAAGCCTCTGGAGCCTGGGGAAGGCAAAAAGCAGGCCTACCAGGCCCACCGTGCCATCATGTGCCAAAAGTTGGGTGAATGCAGGGGGTCACATCCGCATGCATGGGGGTGGGGCGCATTGAATTATGGGTGTGGGCACACACGCAACACACCCACACCCACACTCCGCGCGCTTTTGGCATGCGACGGCAAAAAGGTTAGACATCACTGGTCTAGATAATTGCCAGGAATCAAAAAATGATTCGAAGATGCACATATAAAAAAGTGACGTGTCCAGTGGTGGGATTCAGCCAGTTCGCACCACTTCAGGAGAACTGGTTGTTAACTTTCTGAGCAGTTTGGCAAACTGGTTGTTGGGAGAAATTATTAGGACAGAGAACCAGTTATTAAATTACTTGAATCCCACCACTGCATGTGTCTATTAAGTACAGCTACACTCATATATTGATACAGGCTTTACCATAGAGTGCAATATGTAGAAATCAGGTTTCAGGGTATTACTGCATGTGGCTTCAACTTCTCTTGGAATATGAACTGAGTCTCCCTCTCAGTTATTTTCACAAAGCTAGTTCCTAGTTTTTTTATGTTGTGATGCACAAGACTGAAAGCACATTTGGTAATGCCTCAGACGGATATTCCATGGATTCAGTGGATGAACTGGTCTTCTATAATGCAACGGATCTATTGGGATTTGTTATAAGCAAGTTTAATTTGCTGTATGATTTATGATTAGAAATCATCTAATGTAGAAAAGAAGCCCCACTATGAAATGTTTTACTACTTGTCACAGCCTGTGATTAACCTGTGAAATGTTTTCATTTGGATCTAAATGAAGAAAGGGGCTTAGGGAGCTTCCCTCTTGCCTGGAACCAATACAGAGACACTTTATGAATAAATATTTTGGCTTCAGTAATCATCAGGCATGACTTTGGTTTCTTCTTTTTTCATTAAAGAAAAAAGAAGGGGAGGGAAGCAACCCAGTAGAAGTGATAAAATGCTCATGAGCTGCATAATATGACAAACATTCTAATACAATATCCTCTGTGTTATAACTTAAGCAAGAGTACACACCTTGTGCTGTAAGAGCAGCAGTGAAAATACACTTAAGGGAGAGCTCATATCTTAGCCAGAAAGGCAGAAAACAATTCATTGTATTAATTTAAGCAGAAAAAGTTTAGTATGATCTTTATGTACCGTAGTTGAACGGTAGTAATCATTTTTGGGGAGATTCATCTTGATAAGGAATAAAACAAACCCAAACTATTTCTACATCATACAAAATTAATTGATTTCCCCCCAAAAAAGCTGATTATATGCTATCAAGTTGCTTTTAACTCCTAGCAACTACATAGATAGGCTTATTGCTACCTGGTTTTTCAGGCCTAAATTATAAAAAAAGCTCCCATAAATTTTGGCTGTACTAGATTAGATGAGTCAGTGGCTGGATTCTGTATTTGATTTACATATGTTTATCTATAAATACAAATATTTGCTGTTTGCTGGTACCACTGTGCAAGCCTCCCGCAAGCCACCGGCAAGTCAGGCAGCTGCACAGCAAGTCTGGATTGCCTGTCTTCTCCTCCCACCTCTGCCTGCAAGCTCGGAATTAACGGTATTTACACTGTGCCAAGGGGCTGGCAGGCTGCGCCTCCATCTGGACACCGTTGGCCTCACCGGCTCACTGCCTCTCGTGCTGACCACGCCCATCCTTATTTTCAGGATAGGGCTTATATTAGTCCCACCCAAAAAAATCAGGCTAGGGCTTATTTTCAGGGTGGGTCTTATTTTCAGGGAAACATGGTAATAATGAATTTTCAAGAATGTAATATGGCTGAGGATGAGCAAGGATGTTGAGCATATACAATACATTATCTATTTAAGATATAGTAATCAATTAATGTGTTTAAAGCAGGCCTGCCTGCCATAACTGATTACTTCTTTCTTCTTTTCTCCTACTCACTATCTTTTTAAATCAAAGGTGCCTGAAGCCAGAGGTTTTTTTGTTCATATGTATCACTTTGCTGTGGGCTAAATCACTGCCTTTTTATTCTGCATAAACAATACTTCACCCTCTAGAGGGCTGGAAGAGGACTAAAGAGGTCAGGGCTGGAGAAACCCGAGCAATGAAATCTAGATGCCAGACGGGTCTACATCACACGTTCTGCACCCCAGTTTAGCTAGGAGGAAAATGTAGCTCGTTTCACTGAAAGAAGAAAGAACAGACTTTTCATCCAAATGTGAGAACTGGCTGATGGGATATATCTGAGGAATGAAAGTCATTCTAGTGAATTTTAAAAAGCAGTCTTTAAAAGTCTGTTTTGCTTTAAAAGGTTCTGCAATATAAAAAGAGGGAAGAGAAATTGTGATTTTTTTTATTCTTTCTCTTGCTCCTGACATCTTTGGAAGATGCATTTTCGTTCTTGTTATTTTTATGTTTTTTTATTAATACAGTTAATAGTAATGAAAGCTATTATTTATGGTTCTGCCCGATAGTATTTATCCTAAGATGTAGAGAAATCCAACTTTCTTCTATTTGTATTAATCTGGAAGTCCAGAAAGTCTAACTTGCAATCCTTCTGGGCATTTTTCTCAAAAACACAACAGACAGGAGTCTCAAAGTTAAGTATATTCAGCTGATCTCAAGTTTACATACATTAAACCATAACTGTGTTTCAACAAATATCCTGCCTCCCTGTTTTTAAAACAGGAAATTTTGCATTTATTTTTATATAAATATTTTTTTAATGGACTGCAATGTACCTATGTTTCTTTCTAAAATGTAAACATTTTATATGCATATTGCCCAAGACAGATAAATAAATAAATGATAGCTAGAAGATAACTCAATTATGGTCTCAATATAAAGGAAAAATTCTGAATGGGGTCAGAGTAGTTAAAATGAACTAAATGAACTTTTCCAGCTTTCTACCTGTATAAAAACAAGATATTGGAGAATAAAGCTTGCAAAAGAAACAAGTATGTAGGTGAATAATTGAATTCCAGATGACGGTTCAATACTTAGAGTCGATTCAATCTTTCCTTTCAGATTTATTACACGTCACTTCCAATTAACCTGGGATTTATTTGCATTTAAATGCACATATGCACTTTTTAAAGATATGATTATTTGTATCCTCTTTCTTTAAATATCTTGCATATAAGTGCAAAAAGTAGCAAAATAAAATTTGGGAAGTATGAACTATTTTGTCAATGTCCTCAAAGACTGAATTCCTCTAGTAGTTGAACTTAAATATCTGCTTCTCCTACTCGGGTATCTATGGTGTTTCAATGTGTGAGCAGTAATGTAGGTTTTTAGTTCTTGCTGTGAAGTACCTACATCTGATCTAAATGCATACTGTAATTGCAATGTAAGGGTTAAAAATGAAAATAAAATTTTAAAAAATCATGGAAAAGGACTAAAGCTTCTCTTAGGCTACCCAAAGGATGAAGGGCACACTTGATTTCTTATCTTTCATTTAGTTCAGGTGAGGGTGGATCAGAAGCAGTGCTTGTATTTTACACTAAGAGGAACAGAGAAAAGAATTAATATATTAGTATAATATTTTTATACATGCCTGCTCAGTGGAATTTATCTCAGACAAGTTTATATAGGAGTAAAGCCTTATAGTGTACAAAGCATGTAAACAAAATTATATATTCAGCAAGAAATCTATTCAAGCAGATGTTTAGTTGAGGAGAGGGAGTGGAAAGAAATTAAAAGGATGGAATAATCTTGCTAAACCTTTTCCCCACAACGTGCTTGTTGGCAACTCTATTTTACACCCATGTGACAGTCACTTGCATGTTTATAAATTATCCTGTCTCAACAATGTCTACTTTAGCTATTAGTAAATCTCATAGATTCTGGAATAGTCATGGTGGAGAATCAAAGAAAAACATGCAAGGAAAGGCCTAATTCTGTCACTAGAATATTGATGCAATAAATGTCCACTTGAGATGCAGAGCTAATTAACAGCTTTGAATGTCTGTTGCCTATCAACTAGGTAGAATCTAAAAGAGTTTGCTTTTTAGCTTGGCTATCATGTATCTAAATAGGCTAGCAATTCTCTGTATGCACATGTTGGACCTGTAGAGCCCAAATCTGTTCAAAGTTCTGAAACTGGAAACAAAACAAACAAGAGGAAGTTGTTCAGGTATCAAGATGCTCTGCCAGCTCCCATGTTATCTCTTGATGAAAAAACATGATCCTTGAAGTCTGCAACTTGAAATTCTCTTGTAGACAAAGCTAATGCTGCTGCTCAAGTGAAGCTAAGGCAGAGCCTCTTGACGCCCAAACAGCCACACCATCTTGCTCAGGTTCAGTTTTAGCTTGTTTCATTCCCATTCAGATAAATATGGCCTCTCTCCCAGTTCCAGAGTGGCACTGTAAAGCTGGATATAATCACCTTAAATGTGTTTGGCAATTAGTAGTTCAGGTTGGTAGTTAGGCTATTGGTTTGAGCTCCAAGCCAATTTTTGGTTGCAAAAATTTCATCACCATTCAAGGAGATATCGACAGTGCGTTTTGAGTTGTGCTCGTCTGTCAGAACACAGGTCTTTAAATATCTTTTTATGAGATGCAAATTAGTCTGAATGTTGTTTGTTCGGATATTTCTGAGTCATGGTCTGATATCGGACTGTTTGATTGGCTGGTTGTTGTTGCTGGGCTATAGTTAAGTAGTGTCTGCATCACACAGACAGTACTTAACTATAGCACAGTGACAATAGACAGTCAATCAAATAGTCCTTTATCAGACCATGACTCAAAAATATCTGAACAAACAACATTCAGACTAATTTGCATGTCATAAAAAGGTATTTAAAGACCTGTGCTCTGGCAGGTCAGCATAACTCAAAACGCACTGATGATGTCTCCTCAAATGGTGATGAAATGTTTGCAACCAAATTACCAAGCCTGGAGCTGAAACCAACAGCCCAAATAATCAGGGATGTTCATTTGATTAACACCTCACCCTGAACTGACCAATAACTTTCCAACATCTTTATGCAAGTGTTTAAAAATAGGATAGGAGAAATAATCCCAATGGCCATCCGCTCTTTATCTATACTCACCAACTGGAACTGTCCACCAAAGAAAGAACAGAAGCCTTGATGGTCTAAGCACCCTGTTATTAACACAGCTGCCTGCAATTTCTGCTGGTTCGAATCTCTCCAAGGCTCAAGGTTGACTCAGCCTTCCATCCTTTCTAAGGTAGGTGAAATGAGGACCCAGTTTGTGGGGGCAATAAGCTGACTTTGTATAAAATATACAAAAGTATGAAGGCTATTGCTTAACATATTGTAAGCTGCCCTGAGTCTCCGGAGAAGGGTGGCATATAAATCAAATAAAAAAAACAACAACAGAAGGACTGTACAATAGTTTCTCCAATCACCAACTCTCATTGAAGGACACTATTAATGGTGGTACTGAAGCTCCTGAGATTTAATGTGGATTAGGAAGAACAGTTTTCTTTGAACAAAATAGCCAGATTTAGACCTCAGGAGTTGAGCAGGTTTGCAACTTCTTAGTAAACAGTCTCACTACTTTTATTGAGGTTGGTTGTAATAGCAGAATATTTCAAATCTGATTGGACTTTACTCTTTTTTCTTGCAATTCAGCGAATTAGGAAGTGTCTGCCTGAATTACTTTCAAATGTTATCTTGCTATGGACTTTAAAAATGTTTTGGCTTCTTTTACTTATGCAATAGTTCCTGTGTCATGACATCTTCCTTATTCTGTACAGCTTCATTGGATTGGGTGATAGAGAGAGACCTTACTCTGTCAGATCAAGATTCCAGATATGTCTTATTGCCACTAGTTAACCAGAAACTCAGTAGAATTGTCTGCCAAATCACTTGGAAATGCTCAAACACTATCAGACTCTATCTTGATTTATTAGATGTCAGAATAATGTAGGTCTGTTCAGGTTCTTAGTGGCAGTCAGTCATTTCTGGGCCAGGAAATGCTATGACAATGACAAAGTGTTGACAATAATGTTCTTTATAATACAATTGCCCAGGGAAAAGATTAGGCCTAATATATGGCCACTTGTCTGTGTTGAGCCTGAGATTATTTGGGGCAATGCAATCCCACAATTGCCGTGGAAGCAATGAACTGCTGAATTTTCCCAGTCCCAGCCACTAGAACATGGCCAACAGTTAAAAGGACTGCAAACTCTAGACTCAGAAGGGATCCTGCAAGGCAGCAAGGAAGCTAGTACAACAACGGAATCTCTAACTTGTCCCTATTGCCTAAGGGTTTTCACTCTACCATCTCAGGAGTAGTGCTTAGTCACAGGTAAGATATTTTTAAAAGTCAATTTCATCCTTCATCCTCAACATTAAGACTGTTGAGGAATCTGAAACACACATCTTAGAGCAGACAATATCATCTTCTTCACCCAGCTACCTCAGATAACACATATTAGGACTACTATTTATCTGGCTAAGATTTATTTATTTATTTTTCACATTACTGAACTTCTACAAGAATATTAAATCTAAAATGTATCTAAAACAGCCTGCCTGCTATATTGAACTTATGCTTTTCCAGAGGACTGCTTGATTCATGTGGCAAAATAGCTCACATGATAAGGAGAATTTCCATGCTGGGGACTTGGAATACAGTTAAAGTCTTGGTCCACATTTCCCAAGAGCACTGCACCCCACATTAAGGAGAAATATTAGCAGGGTTTGTTTTTTTTCCTTGCCAGGAGGTAATTCTGGATGGGAGGGGAAGTATAACCAGGGATATCCAACAATTGCCACACTTCAGTTGTCTCACATTAAGATGGTAAGGAGAGCACCAAGCCTCCCCAAAATTTGCAAACATCCCTGAGGCAGCATAGAACTTAAGTCAATTTATATTGGCATACTTTTCAGCTGACTCAAGGACTGGAGGAATGCATGCTGATGAGGCTGTGACGAAGAATCCAGGGAGAAAAAAATTGCTTTCTGGCTGTCTGTAAATTTTTGATATTGAGATGAGATTGGATTCAGGTGACATACAAATATCAAAGATATGTATTAAGCCAAGCAAAAACATATTTTGTTTATACTGACAAAAGTATGTTTTTTTCACCTTATCCAAGTCACAAGATTGAGTATCATCTTAAAGTGGTACTCTGTGCATATATCTGTTCAAATAATAGAAAATGAAAATGTTCTGTTCATCTTCATTCATATTTAATCCGCAATAGATCCTTACAGGTTAATAATTTATGCATGTGTTTGAGCTTGTCATATTCTTGTTGTTGATTTTTAGATGCTGTGTCTAATTAAACGCCTGAATGTCACTTGAAGAGTGCACTTTGTTGACAAATAAAATGTTATGATGTTTGGTTGGAAGTTAAAATGCAGCTATTTATATGAAACTGCCTTATCTTATTCATCTTGTTTCTTGGCTTGCCCCACTCCAAATATACTTTATAGTGCCTTTATATTATACTTTACTTTGCATGCATATAGCAAAAGCCATGCATACATTGTAAACAAAGAACTGTTATGAGGCAAACATGAATTGCACGGCTTCGCATGGCTGGTAAAGCTTGATTAGTGGTTGTGCTTTTTAATATTTGATGCGTGTTTCATGATTATTTAAAAAGAGTGCAAGAAAAAATCAGGAAGCTTGGGTAAATTAATGTCTTATATGAATCAAAACTCAGGACACATACCTCCCACTAACCCTGATAACAAAAGGAGCAAGCAAAGCCAAGAAAGAGCTGAGCCAAACTGTTTATTCAGAGTTTTGGTGGCAAATCACAGCAATTGACTCTCTCATCCAAATTCAGAAGCAGTAGGCACTTGTGGTTCAGGTTCCTTAATCCTTTCCAAAATTCTGAAAAATACTGTGTTGTTTGCTTGCCTTTTCTAATGTCTGAAAATTATTCTCTGCAAATTCAGTGTTGTTGTTTTGTTTTGTTTTTAAAGAATCCCATCCTGGTAGCTTTAAGGCTCTGTCTGTCTGTCTGTCTGTCTGTCTGTCTGTCTGTCTGTCTGTCTCTCTCTCTCTCTGTGTGTGTGTGTGTGTGTGTGTGTGTGTGTGTGTGTGTGTGTTAATCTTTATCACACTTCCAAATTACATTTTTCCATGATTGGATTTTGGATTTTGTGTGTTTTGGTTTATTTGGCATTACATTTGTGAGGTGAGACTTTCCCACATGTGACTACAGTGTCCATGGGCAGAAGGCCATAATCAGAGAGAATAACAGAACCCTGCTTTTCTTTCCTTGTTCACCTCATTCTGTCCATGCAGCCAGACTTCCAGGTTTCTTCTAGCTCTCCATTATGGTCTGTCCAGTTCTGTCAGTCAGAAGAAAGAGAGAATCAGGTTTCCAACTGCTGTTTGACCAGACCTCCTTCTAAATGTAGTTGCTGTACCTTTAGCTATAATTCCCTTATCTTAAAACAGATGGGTTTACTGTTGATTATTTTATGTAATTTTTATAAATTAAAATTATTTTTTTATTTTTTTGTACCACTCCATTGGTTTTCAGGACAAAGAGTAATAAAAAAGGAAAGTTATTTACATGACTACTATAATAACTATTATTATGATCATTTATAGTAGCATTTAATAAATACAGTTAGGTAAGATGAGCACCCTTTAACCAAATGGAAGTGGGAAAAAGATTCTGAAAATAGTAAGAATGACTCTCAATTAGTCTACAATTAGCCAGCCCATATTTTGTAGCTCTTGGAGTATTTCCCAGCTCCCACTTCCAAATTTCAGGGTCCAAATTACACATTTTGGACAACATTTATGTATCTGTGTATACATAAAACCTTCCTTTGACATCCAATGGTACAAGATGGAATATATAAACATCTGAAGCACATATACACATATGTATATACATTAATGTATATACATTAATGTATATACAATGTATATGTATATACATTAAGACTGTGCAGTGCTTCAGATTTGAAAAGAAACAAATATGATTTGAGGACCTGAAACTTATTTTTGATTTTTTGACTTTGAATCTTAGTATTTGAATCTCAGACACTTAAAATATAATTATCTTGAATTCCATGCTGGTTTTGTCCATTGGTGCCATGCTCTTTTAATTAATTCTTGGCATTTATATTTCTTTAAAAATTATAATTTCCCTCTTAGTATACTTTAATTGCTAGGGAAGTGGAGTGCTGTTTTTAAGTGAACTGAAAATTCTATTAAGTACGTCATCAGTTTATTTTTTTTCTATGATTATTATATCCATATTATAATACTGTGTTTGTTCTTCATCTCTCCAGTTTCTTAAGATTAGCATTATGAAAACAGTGTGCAAGGACAGATTATTCCAAGAAATCTGTACCATAGGCCCATTCTCCCATAAAACAACAATTTTATCTCACATCCCCTTCCCCCTAAAAACCAGTACAATTGGCTATTGTTCTCTGTTCATTAACACATGAGACAAAAATCTAGCTTCTGACACTTTGAAGATACCATGGTTGTTAAATGTTTGATTATGGATAAAGTACTAGAAGAAAAAATTGTGCTTCCCACCACCAGTCAATATTTCATGACATATCTAGGGAACTCTGAATACCTCCCATTTTTTTCCTGTCTGTAATGACTGTTTGTGGAGATTCACTAGCTATTCAGAAAACAATTTTGAAAGACAAGTACAATTTATTCTGTTTAGGCATCTCTGGGACAGTTTCCATGGTATGAAGGTAATAAACTGTAAAGGAATAGTGAAAAGTTCTTAAAATGATAAAATTTTAAGTCATTAGGAAGCTATCATAATGAACATAAGGTACTTTTGGCTGTCTATTGCCTAATTTTGACTGTGATGGGGGAAAATCTGATCTCGTTCTGTTTCCGGTCCACCCTAAATAGGTGGAGTATTTTCTTCCCCATCAGAACTCAGACTTGATGACAGGAGCAATGCCTGAAAAAAATCAGAGGACCCTCTGATCTTTAAGATCTATTTGCAATAAAAGGGAAACCAGAGCACCCTTTAGAGAAGGGGACTTGGTCAGCAAGACCTTTGGTATATCAGACATTCTGACCCTCCCCCACCCAACTATCATTCCAGTGAACTATAAGGAGAATAAAGTTTGCTGAAGCCATTGATAAGTTGATCACAGATTCATTTATATCAGATTCTCTTAGCTTACCTGTTATGTCCTTATAAGGGCATCTGCCCTGATTGGCTGCCAGCCATCGGGCGGGAGATTTGAATCCCTGTCAAGGGGCGGTGCGTCTGCTGGGAGCGAATATAAGGAGAGCTCCGGCAGCGCGCCAGCAGTCTTGACTCGTTACTTTGTAATGAATAAAAGTTGCTAATGTATCGAGCTGGTCCAGTCTTCTTTTTCCCTGCGCCGGATCTAACACTGGCGACGAAGGACTAGAAAGAAGAACAAGACTCTTGGCACGATCGCCCACCGAACAAAATCACCACACCACAGCGATCTTCCAGAATGGCCACCCCGCAAGCCCCAATGACCGCGCTGAACCCGTTCGACCCATCCCGGGAGAAGTGGGGGTCATACATGGTCCGATTCCGGCAGTTCCTGCGAGGAAATGGATACCAGAACCTCGATGAGGAGAGAAAAAGAGCCCTCTTCCTGGCTCATTGCGGATCGGACGTTCTGGAGATGGCGATTGACCTCGTGGCACCCAGGGACATCGAGGAGATGTCCTGGAATGACCTGCAGGAAGTCCTACAGGAGCACTATGCACCTACAGGCACCCCCATCGCAAACAGGTTCACCTTCCAGCAAAGAAACCAGCGGGAAGGTGAATCCATCAAGGAATTCGTGGCAGCGCTTCGCCAAATCGCTGCCAACTGCGAGTTCGACAATGTGGACAATGCCATCCGGGACCGCATTGTGTTTGGAATGCGAGATGTGGGGCTGCAGAAGAAGTTCCTCAGCCGGAAGAAGATTCCGCTCAAAGATGTCCTCGACGAGGCAACGGCGGCTGAAACGTCTGAGCAAGCAGCCGCCGCGATGGTAAAAGCAAGGGGGATCCATAAGATCCACAAGTCGGGCCCGACCTCATCAGACGAGGCAACCACTCAATCCGAGTCTGATGAGGAAATGGCCGTCCACAAGGTGTCCCGCCCCCCCAGGCGGGAAAACCCACAGCATGGCGACCGGGGAGAGCGATGCGGCAGCTGCAGAGGCGACCACCCCAGGGCAAACTGCAGATGGAGGGACGCGACCTGCCGCCGATGCCTGAAGAGGGGCCACATCGCAGAGGCCTGCAGAGCCACAGATCCAGCCCCGGAACCACCCAGACCACGATTCAGGGAAAATCGCAAAGATAACCAGAGGACATCCAAACGGTCCTCAAACCAGTCCCGGCGCGGGGAGGAGGAATATCCCCGCAACAGAACGGTGCACCAGACCACCACCATTGCTCACACAAGCGACGAGGGAACCACCAAGTTCCACGTGACGCTGCTAGCAGAGGGGTCACCATGCAAGATGGAGGTAGACTCCGGATCCGCCTACTCCATCATGGACTGGCAGCACCTACAGCAACTGAACCCGGCATACAAAAGGACCCAGCCAAGACGGGCAAACCACGACCCACGGGCGAGGGTGGCACACAACTCACCGACGTGGGGGACCCCCGCCCATCACAAGAGACAGCCAAGAAACGACACCCCGACCAGGATGGCCCCAGGCACCAACCAACGGTAGACCAGGGACTAGGGGGAAGGGGAAGCCGACAACAACCCGGCCAGGGAGACCTGCACCACCCCGGCAGGGGAGACCTCCGCCGCCCCGCGGAGGCAGCGCCGCAACAACACCCCGACCAGGTCGACCACCGCCAGCCAGACAAGGTAGACCAACGCCAGCCCAACCGAGGGGACCAACGCCACCCCTGCGAGGTCGGACGGCACAACAACAACGAGAGCCAGCACCACCCGAACCGAGCGGAACCGCCACCCGAGCGGCAGCAAGCCGGACCGAGACCGAACCACAGCACCCGGGAGACCAGGGAGGAGCAAGCAATGGACTTACCGAGACTCAGACGCTCTTCCCGGGTCGGAACCGAGCAGCCGAGGCGAGGCGAGAGATCCACAGGACAGGAGGAAGACCACCAGGACCAGCGATCCAAGGTCTGCGGTCCGGCCGGAGGCGCTGGGGGTGGCCCCGCTCACTCGACAGCCGAACCGAGCCCGGTTCCGGAGAGGGAACCAGGAGACGAAAGAGCCCCGTCCTTCCAGGCCGGAGACGGAGGAGAAGTGAGACTGCACAGGTCAGCTAGGGTGCCGAGGCGTCCGGCGTACCTGCGCGACTACGTAACATTTGTGAATGAGATTGACATTTCGGACTAAGGGGGGAGGAGTGTTATGTCCTTATAAGGGCATCCGCCCTGATTGGCTGCCAGCCATCGGGCAGGAGATTTGAATCCCTGTCAAGGGGCGGTGCGTCTGCCGGGAGCGAATATAAGGAGAGCTCCGGCAGCGCGCCAGCAGTCTTGACTCGTTATTTTGTAATGAATAAAAGTTGCTAATGTATCGAGCTAGTCCAGTCTTCTTTTTCCCTGCGCCGGATCTAACATTACCCAGTTCTGAAAGTCTGTCAAAGGGGCTTCTCCAGTAGAGAATAAAGTGATCTCTCCACATACCGGTACTTCTTTTTCCTTTGCCTCTTTTTTTTGGGGGGGGGGACTTTGGATATCTTTTGTCTATCTCCAGGAACATGAGGTCCTTCTGAAACCAAATACTTTCTCCAGTTCTCACCTTCACATATAGTTATAATTCACTTGGCTCTCTTACATGGCTGCTTTGAATATTAAAAATGAAAGTCTGTCATGATGTCACAGACTTTAATGCATTCTGCAGGATTGTTTACAATAGATATGTGTGGGAAGAAAGAAACCAAGAAACCATGAAAGCAGGCTTTGCATTTTTAAAATTGATTTTATTATAACCTCTAACAAGATCAAGTTCAGTTAAAAGGCATTTGCCAGGCAACATTTTTGTACTTTTATTTATGCAGGTTTTTTTTTTTTTTACAATATTTACATATCACTGACTTTACCTAGACTCCCAATGAATTACAAAATATTCACATAAGGGTAAAATCACTCCCATCAATACCATAAAACAAAATAACCATACAATAAGAAATCCTCTCCAGACAACTAGACCTCAATTACTTTATAAATTATAAATTAAGATTACACATTAAAAACTGGTGTGTTTTTTTTCCTGTTTTCCTGAAAACCATCAGCAAGGACACCATCTGGCTCTCTAGATGCCTGAAACATTGCCTTAGCCATACAGAAATTTTGAATCTCTCTCTTTTTTTTTATTTCAAACAAATCAATTCATTAAGCTATAATTATTTTTAAGATATGATCAAAGGACAATGGGAGGAAAGTAGACTTCTCCCTGTCTAAGCTAAAGTTTGACTAAAACAATCAATCTACTATTTCCCCATCTAGTTCTTCTGGTACAAGAAAGCAGTCCAGCTAGAATCATATTAGGTGTAAGAATTAGCATGGGTAGTGATATAGTTTCATCTTATGGGCCTCAGTTTTCAATTCAGGAAAGGTTGTCCAAAAAGGCCATATCATCTGCTTTAGATCTTGAAGTTAGGAATTTACGTTTTGAATAACAAGGTTTATTCTGTTATACTTTTCACTATGAAGGAAGATAGAAACTTCACTTTGATTTTTATCTGAACCTATAAATTATTTTTCCATTTCTTCCCCTAGCTATTTTGATCATATTTTTATCGAAACACATAGCTGACATATTAATATGTTGCTTTCCTAAACCATAACAATAAAAGATACAGGAGACATGTGCATACAATAATTGGTTTTTATCTTTCTCCACTTTCTCCTTTGATTTTCCTTTTTCGTTTCCCTTTGCCTCTTTCTCTCTTTTTCCTTCTTTCTCTCTTTTTAAAGAAATTGGTCATATTGTCTGACTTACTTGCTTTGAATGAACTGTTTTCTCAAAGCATCGGAAGATGAAAGTTTTTTTTTTAAATGAAAAGAATTTTCTATTGTAGTTAGGTATAGTACATGCATTTCTTTGTATATCGTGTAGCTAGGAAAAACTCCTGTCTGACTCTGAAATATGCTGTCATTTAGGAGAGACCAGACTTCTCCAAACGTTCACTTTTCAGATATGCTGAGTCTGAAACTCTTAGCATTCCAAACAACTATGTCCTTAACCCTTGACCTTCATTCACTGCCACTGGGAATCAGGGATGTTTCCTAAATTAGGCAACACCCAGTTCTTTTCCAGCTCATTACCCCCAAAATAGCTAAGCTGAGTAGAAGGAACACATGGCAGTTCTCAGAACAGAAGAGGTAAAAGCAGCAGAAGTAGCAATAATAGCTTTTGTGCTTTTCTATAGACACACGGCTGAGCTGCCTGGAGGTGCCAGTGAAGGTGGCAGTTGGCAACTTGAGAGGTATGAGAAAAGGCTGGGTGGACAGACGGAAGGAAGGCATGACCAGCTGCTGCCACCTGCCACAGAAAAGTCTATGCTGAGTCTCCCAATTGAAGCTTGCTGGAAAGAGAAGAGGAGAAAGAAGGAAGCGCTGCTGGCCATCGCAACAGCTGCCCTAATGCCAACAGCAGAAAACCTTCCATTTCCTTGTTAGGATGATGACTGGCTGTGCAGCTTAGTGCTGGTAATGCAATGGCCCCGGTGTGTTCTATCTACAACTGGGTTGATTTCTTAGGACAAAAAATTATCCATTTTTTCTTGTGAACCTGCTAGATAACAACCCTGCTGGGAGTCCTGGAAACTGCTGATCTGTAGAACACCAGATGGATGAAAACTGATGTAAATAATACTGACCTTGATGTGGTTCGATGCAAGATCAAATCTTCCTATTTTATGTAAGGTTTTAAATTTCAGTTAAGATGCTTACAATACTGCTGTTTTCTTTAAAAGAAATCTCATTTACATTTAAGGGGCTTACTCCTTAGTAAATATGTTTAGGATTGACAACTCTTTCAAAGTTGCACTATTCCTCATAATCAGTGGATGCTTTGTAAGTATGAATAACAAAATTATGCCACTTGTCATTCCTGGACAAAAGTCAAAACAGGTAAGAACAATAATAAGATAAGTCCCTAAATGAACTTTTTGCAATCGTATCAGAATTAATTTGATTACTGGTTTAAATTAAGTATAGGATGGCATAGGGCAGTGATGGCTAACCTTTTGCCATCACGTGCCAAAAGCGGGGGGAGCACAGTGAGGTCAAATGCACGCATGCCCACATCCATAATTCTATGCGCCCCTCTGTGCTTCCCCCGCTTTTGGCACACAATGGCATGGTGGGCCCGGTAGTTCCGTTTTTCGCTCTCCCAAGGCTCCAGAGCCTTTCTAGGAGCCTGGGTAGGGCAAAAACACCCACCCCACCCCACCTCACTCTCAGAGGCCCTCTGTAGGCTGGAAACAGTGTGTTTCCTGACTTCTGGTGGGCCCAGAAGGCCCGAAAATCAGCTGGCCAGCGCACGCATGCATGACGGAGCTGAGCTCGCGTGCCCACCGATATGGCTCCACGTACCACCTGTGGCACCCGTGCCAAAGGTTTGCCATCACGGGCATAGGGGATGCTTAAACAGATTAACAGAGTTGGAAGGGATCTTATAGGTCATCTAGTCCAACCCCCCACTCAAGCAGGAGACCCTACACCATTTCTGACAAATGGCAGTCCAATCTTTTCTTGAAAGTCTCCAGTGATGAAGCTTCCACAACTTCTGAAGGCAAGTTGTTCCATTGGTTGATTGTTCTCACTGTCAGAAAGTTCTTCATCATTTCTAGGTTGAATATCTCCTTGGTCAGTTTCCATCCATTATTCCTTGTCTGGCCTTCAGGTGCTTTGGAAAACAGCTTGACCCCCTCCTCTCTGTGGCAGCCCCTCAAATATTGGAAGACAGCTATCATGTCTCTCCTGGTCCTTCTTTTCACTAGACTAGCCATGTCCAGTTCATGTAACTGTTCTTCATATGTTTTAGTCTCCAGTTCCCTAATCATCCTGGTTGCTCTCCTCTGCACTTTTTCTAGAGTCTCAACATCTTTTTTATAGTGTGGTGACCAAAACTGGATTTATCTTGTTTCTATCATGAAGCCTGTATCTGAAGCTATCAGCAACTTTCAAAGGGGGAGGGTGTCTTCAAGGATGCAACAGAGGGGAAAGGACTGAACTTTCCCTTCTTACATAGTGGCATCCCAATGAAATCTCCCCTCCTGTACTGCTGAACCTACAACTAATTAGAAAAGAAAACTGATACAGATTAAGAGTGGATTTAAAATGAGGTGCCAAGAGGGAGAGATGACTTCATGGAGGTATCCTCTTCTTTTCAATGTCTATTGAGCAACCTGAATTAGTTGAAAAAGAGTAGTATCAAGCTCCAATGATAACCAGTATGCAAGCCACTTTGCAAATTACTTTTAAAATATTTGCAGGGTTCTTTTCAAACGTTATAGTATTGCTTTGATAACAACAACACTGCTTATGATTTTCCAGTAACAAATCTTTTTGTTTCTTGTAAACTGGATTTCTTTGAGGGCTGGATCAGCATTGTAGTTCTCCTCTGCGGGCTGGCCGGGGGGGGGGGAAACGGGACGGACTTCTGCAGCACCCTTCTGCAGCACCCTGCTGGCCAAAATGGGGCACGGGTAAGTGTGTGAGGCCCCTCATGCCCAGTTTTTAACCTGGATGGCCTCCTACAGCACTCCGCTGGAGGCATCGTGGGGCTTGGGGCATGGGGAAGCCACACAAGGCCCCTCATCAGTGGTGGGTTGCTCCCGGTTAGCACCAGTTCGCAAAACCGGTAATAAAAATTTGTAGTAGTTCGGAGAACTGGTAATAACATTGGCTGGCGATGCCCCCGAACCGGTCCCTGGCTCAGTCGCCGCTCGCTTACCCTGCCCACCTCATCAGAGGCTTTCTTTTTTAACTTTTAAAAGCATTTTTTCTACAACCTCTTTGGCCGAAAAAATGCTTTTAAAAGTAACAAAAAAAAAAGGCTCTGATGATCGCGCGGCTCAGCTGGAATCGTCAGAGGCTTCTAAAAACATTTTTTTCTACAACCTCTTAAGGTTGTAGAACAATGCTTTTAAAAGTTAAAAAAAAGTTGGCCCACCCAGTCATATTGCCCCCCACCAAGCCATGCCCATAAAATAAGCCACACCCACAGAACTGGTAGTAAAAAATTTTAGAACCCACCCATGCCCCTCATGCTCCATTTTTGGCCTGGACAGCCTCCCGCAGCACTTTGCCGGCCAACAGAGGGCACGGGGGGGAGGCTCACATGCCCCCCTTCACATCCCGTTTTGGCTGCTGGAGGCATCGTGGGCCAGTCCTTTGCTATTTCCAGGCTGGCCCCACTGGCCAGATTTAAGCATTCCGCAGGCCGTATCCGGCCCATGGGCCTTCAGTTTGACACCCCTGATATAAACTAAAGGACATACAAAATCTAAGAAGACATAGTCTGATTGCCTAAGTAATTTCCACGTGCTTTTAAAGTAACTTTTTAAAAATCAAATTCAATTCTCTGATGTTTAGTTTGAAAAATGTATTTCCTTGTATGACAAGTTTTAAACCGGAAGGAATTTTTAATGCTGAATTACAAGCCCCTGAAGGTGAATTAGTAATAAAAATACTGACAGGCTTTTAACTACAGCATCAGGCATGAACAAGACTGCTATTAAATAGCCACATTTTACAGTTCTTTCCTTTACATATCTTATATTTTTTCATAAGAATAGACTATGGGTTAAATAGTTAAATCTCTTTGGAATTTTAAAATATTACCGTAGAAATGTTGATGATCATTCCCAAATCCAACCCAATATTTTTACGCAAGAAGTGTACATTCATTTTGGAATAAGACATTTTTATTGGTGTGAAAGGAATGTAATCGCTGCACAACCACTCTGAACCAATTCAGAAACAATTTCAGAACTCTGTGATCTCATGACTTCTGGAAAATCGGGTGGTTGACCCATGTGGTTCCGGTTCAGCCCTGATGTAAACAGTCTCTTCTCAGAATCCTGCTTTTTTTTTTTTTTTTTTTTTTTGGTAGTGCTACAGTTCTGCAAATCCAGGGTGGCCCATTCTCTAATTGGTAAGGACTCCATCCTTTGCTTAGCTTCTGAGATATAGGTGCCCCAGAAGAATTTTTGGTTTGAATAGCTAGGGTAAAATTGGCAAGATATTTTTTTCTCCCACACCTTTAAGGGAGGTGGGGGCAAAGTATTATTGGGTAAGGAAAGCCCTGGACTGCTTATATTTTCACATTTCTTATCACTCACTTTGATGTGTAGCAGGGAAAGGAGAGGTTGTGGTTACACCAGTTGAGTGGAAACAGTGGCCGATGGAAGTCCCTCTCCAATAAATATAACTTCTTATAGCTTACAATTTATGCATTTTATTTAGCAGGTATCATTCCTTTTTTCCTACTACAGGCACAGTTAGAAGCATTCTAAAAAGAAACTGGTTGCAAAATTGATGACATGATACCATGCTGTCTTCAAATGAGATTTTTAATAAAGGAAGTATGGCAGCTTGGTAGCCGAACAACCTGATTCTTTTACAAACACTCAGATTTTTGGCAAACAATCTAAGGTGTACAACTTGTACTGAAAACATAAAAAGGAGACAATGCTTTGTTGCTCCAAGTTGGATGGGGTATTGACTGCATTACTTCTTAAAAACTCGTCTTGGTCAGCTGGAGAGAGAACATTGATTCACTCATTATGTTCTCAGTGTAGTCTCCGTGTTCCAAGGTCAAGCTGGTTTCAAACCACTTTGAAGGGTTTGGGGGGGACATAAAATATGGAACTGATGAAAAATATTGCTTGAGCAATGCTTGAGGATTTCTGTCTATATTTTCAAGCAAAATTACCTGATTCCTAACAAGTAGGACAATTTAAACATGATTATCCTTAATTTATTTAATGAAATGTTTCTAATCTTTGCTATTTCTTTAAAGAGATACATTGAAGCATCTAGAAGGGCATCTAAAGTTATGGAATAAGTCATAATTTTGCTCCACAACCAAAATGTGATTCTTATGAATAATGAAACATTACCAAAGTTGGGTATAGAGGGGAAACTTAATAATTTGACAAGGGAAAATAACTACCTCAAATACCAGCATCAAACTTAACTGGTCATTTAAAGATCTGGTCAAAAATCTTGATCTTGGATCAAAAATGTATCAGATAATAATAATTCTGTCAAGGTATGTATATATTGTGTTATAAGATTGTATCTTCTACAACTTTGAGTCATCTTCAAAGACAGCCTAATGCAACATGTACTGTGTAAACTTTTCTGGCTAGGTCATACCTATCCAGAAATGGTAATAACTACGGGATTAGTTAATATCCATCAAATATACACCAGGGGCACATTACATGAGTTTTCAATAACAAAGATAATTTAGAAAAACTCAACTCTATAGATGGTCCTTTTAGTGAGTGCAGCCCCTTCCAAGGGAAATCCAATCTTTGAACATGCAAAACATTGATCCTTAAGGGTTTCGAGATTCAGATTCAATTTACAGTACAGGCCTCAAGAATTGGTAAAACTGGTAAGTATTTTAGAATATTGTTTTATTTAATCACTTAATCATGTTTTGTTTTAATTAAAGTCACTATAATACCTTTGGCAACACTGAAGCTCCAAGATGGCTTCGGCCACCTTATCTTTAAAAGAAAGCCAATATTCAGATTCCTCTAAGTCTTTCTCTCATTGGGCTAAGAGAAATCATATCTCAAGCTTTGCCAATGAGATGCTCGTAAATCCATTAACAAACATTATAATTTATATATGTATATATGTGTATGTGTACATGTATGTGTGTATACAGTATATCTATGAATCACAATTCAGTAGATAATACAAATATTACTGAATCATAATGATTAATGAGACTGTGCCATCTGAAAAGTTCCTCATTAGGAATGTATCCGTTGTTGTAACTAAATGACACTGCATTTGTGTATCACAATGTTCCTAGTATTTTATTAGTGTACAGAATGTTATCCTTGTAATGAAGTAAATTTCATTTGTTGCATTCTGCTTCCTTATTAATTTGGAAATAAACAATGCATTTTAATACCAATTGAGGCATATTTTATTGAAATGAGAAAATGTGCACCATTTTTCTTTGTTTTCTATTTATTGCATGAAATAGAAAAAGAAAAGTATTTTTAAAAAGAAAAATAAAACCACAAGAAGATGAAAAAGGAAAGATACAGAATACAAAAGAATAGTGCAGTTTTTAAATAGTGTTAAACCTTGACACATAATATTAATCAGTCTTTTTATTAAGTTACCAAAGACCTGATTCATAACAGAAAGCAAATTTATGTCATAAATCCAAGATTCTAAATATATGGTATTACTCTCTTCCTATTCTAAATAGTCTCTCTCTCCCTCTGATCTATGCTGGGTTTATCTATAATTCTTCATATATTAGTCATTCCAAAATTTTGATATTTCACATCATATGTTTAAATTATACTATTTAAAAAAAAACATTTTATGGATATTGAATCAAAATGGAAAATTGTGGGGCAAGTCTGCATCAGATGTATACATATCCCATTAATCTTTTTACACGTTGAAGCTGACAACCAATCTTTTATAAACAGAATCTGAAGTGTACAATAAGAATGAACAAATATTTTATTGAATTAGTATTAGTTTATTACATGAAACATTCTTTAAAAAATTTAGACATATTAATATTGGATATTCCAATTGTGATTATCTCATCATGTGACTAAGAATCAAAAATGGACTTTCATCCCCTTATCAATCAAATATACCTTGCAGCCTTCATGCTGAACGTGTAGAATTATAATTAAAACAGGAATCAAGCTTCTGCTACAGAATCAAAGTGATCTATCTATCTATCTATCTATCTATCTATCTATCTATCTATCTATCTATCTATCTCAACTAGCTATTTTACATGGTACCCATCTTATAAATCATAACCTTTATCAGCTCACAACAACATACAAAATAATAAAACTCAAAAAAATTAAAACCAGTATATGCAACCAAGGCACCATAACATTCCGATTCCAGATACACATGTATCTGGGTGACCACAAAGAGAAGGCCAAGAAGATCATTTTTTAATCATTCCAGTAATAAATTTTAAACACTTGGATTTCATGGAGAAATACAAGTCAGAATAAAAATCAGAAAAGTTAAATACCTAGTCTTATCCTTATCAAAATCATAATCCAGAAACATGTAATATAGCATTGAGTCCTTGGTGTTCTCCAGGCTTCTTTTTTTCATGCAGATGTTTCATTACCCAACTAGGTAACATCTTCAATCTAGTGCTGAAAAAGTTACTTAGCCAGGTACTGAAATACCTGGATGAAAACAACCAAGCTCAGAGACCACCAAGGACTTCAGAGTTCAACCTGAGCGACATGAATTCTCTCATTAACACATAGAAATTTGTCTTCAGTTACAGCAGATTTACACCCAAAATATCCTTTGATTGTCTGATAAGATAGGGAAATGGTTGTAAAATCATAAAAAATCATCTCTGTTGAATTCCACAAGATGTCTTGGAGTATGAAGAAGTAATTCCACTTTTAATAACCCTGCTCAAGATATTATTATGCAATATTGTAATCTATTTAATAAAAAGAATCTTTTGCCAAAACTGACTCCAAAACCTTGAACTTGCCATAGCAAAAGCTTTTTCTCTACCTATTGGATGGATCAATTCCAAATATATCTAAAATATCTAAAATAATAATGAAGTATTATCTAAGGCTTATTGCCTTTTGATAAAATGAGATTGCACAGGGCCAAGATGGATAATTTAAGGTAATGTCATGTGTCATCTATATACCAGGGCTTTTGTCAGCGTTTTTGCAACATCATTTGAAATACATTGGCTGATAGTTTGCACAATCAGCAGAATCATTGCTAGCCTTCAAAATTATAGTGATATAAGCTTCAGTCAAGGGAGTTAAAAAAAACTTTATTCATAAAACATAAAAGATAAACAATATAGGATATATATCTTATACCACTCAATTAGATAGCTGCCAAGACCAGGAGCTTTTTTCTGTTTGTATTGATTTAATATTATCTATTATTTCCTGAAGAAATAAAGAGGCAGCTAGATAAATACTTTGATCATGTGCAGTTTTTGGAAGGACTATATTATTTAAAAAATGATTAATTTCTTCCTTAGTAATTTTTATTCTGTCTTACAAAGTCAGATATGAAAACAAAACAAAATGCTGATTTATTAAATCAGTTGTTTCAACTGAGATTCAAAATAATTTACAGGACTTTCCCCCATCTTCCCAATATTTTTGATTTGTGCCATTCAGTGAATATTCTATGACAAGTGCATAGGGGGAATTAAACTCATATTTAGCAGTGTATTCAAGATTCCCCTTATTTTTTCAATTTTCATGTTTAATAGAATATTTAAGTAGCATCTTGAAAAACAGGATGTCTTTTTCTTATAATTATTTACAATTATCCACTATTACTTACACCTTAATCACCTTTCAACTGGAGTGTTGCCATGTGCTGAACAAGGGGCTTTCCCTGAAGACCTTGGACGCTTCAACTGGTCTGGAATGCAGAGCCTGGGGTAATAATGACAATATCTCTTGGTTTACAGCTTTATTCCAAGACCTGCACTGGTCACCAGTGAACTTTGAGGTGTAATTCAAGTTTCTGATTGTCATCTTTAATACTTTTCATAGCTCAGGGCCTGACTATTTTCAGGATAGTTTTCTCCCCATAACATTTTTCTGCTTCACAAGATTTAGTAGGGTGGGTTCCCTACATGTTCACTCAGTTAGGGACTGGCAACTTCAGGGACCATGAAAACACAATTTTTCAGCTGATATCCCATTCCTCTGGAATAGTACCCTCATTTCTTCTCTCTCTTCCTCTCTCTCTCTCTCTTTCTCTCTCCTTCCCTCCCTCTCTCTCTTCTCCCCCCCTCCATACACACACTCATATACGTAAACACAACATTTATATCCATATCCATGTCCATATGCATCTTCCCTTCTGGTTTTAAGAAGCTAGTGAAAAACTGACTATTGCATAGACAAAAGAGTCTGGTCTGAAGGTTAGAACTGTCTCAATCATGTTATTGGGTTCTATATTATTGTTTTATATATAACCTCTAATTTCAGGGGAATGTTTTCTAATTGCCGATTTTTTTAAAAAAAGATAATTGTATGTATGATTTTAATTCCAATTATGTTGCTCAGAATCAGCAAACTATAGAAATCTATGAGCTCTAAAATAAATAAGTAAATCTGCAAAGACTGTGTAGTTGGACTTTCTCCAGAGCCCATTTCTATAGAACAGTTTCCACTTATATGGACTGACATCTTCCTGATGAATATCTACATGGCTATGAAAACATGGATCTTCAATAGAACATTTGGAGGTTATTAAGATTATCTGCTTTTGATAGATTGTGCCACTATTGTAACACTTGTTAGTTTTTTTATGCTTTTGCTTATTTCTTGAAGTTGCTAGAACCATATAATTCAAGGGACTACATGCATCAAAGGCTGCAAAACTTTACAGATATTAATACATACATATATATACACTGAGACACAGCCAATGTGTTATAGTGGTTAAAGGTCTAGACTAGACCCTCTAGAAAGAGCCAGGTCACAGTCCTTCCTTTGGCATGGAAGCTAGCAGTCATTCTCTTTCAGGCTTAGTAAAACAAAAAACAAAACAAAAAAACCCCCAATTATCTACTTAATCCACACTAGAACAGCATGGTAGATTATGGCTCATAACCTTCAATAAAGAGATTTTCATCCTGAAATGGTTTGATTTGAGAAGCCCCAGTGGCACAGTGATTAAAATGCAGTACTGCAGGCTATTTCTGCTGACTGCCGGCTACCTGCAATTTGGCAGTTCAAATCTCACCAGGCTCAAAGTTGACTCAGCTTTCCATCCTTCCGAGGTTGGTAAAATGAGGACCCAAATTGTTGGGGGCCATATACTGACTCTGTAAACTGCTTAGAGAGGGCTATAAAGCACTGTAAAGTGGTATATAAGTCTAAATGCTATTGAAATTGCAGGCTAAGAGTTCAATCCTGACTGTTTCAAGGCTATCCTTCTGAGGTTGTTAAAATGAGGACCTAGAAGTTGAGGGCAATATGCTGACTCTGTAAACCGCTTAAACAGTGCTGTAAAGCACTGTGGCATGGTATATATAAGCCTAGTGCTATTGTTATTGATCCGGTCATCATCATCAATACACATAAATTCCAAGTTAAAAATTGGAAAACAGTAATGGCAGGCCAAATAAGATTTTCATTTTATTAGGTTCACTTGGATTGCATTGTTTTGGTTTTGCTATTTGCCATCTGGAACCCATTGGGAATGGGGTTGCTCAGAAATGTTGTAAAAAACAAATAAGGGGGGGAAATAGATTGAACTTCTTTGGGAATGGACTTGCTTGTTCAGCATAAAGTCATAGACTGGTTGCAGCAAGAAGAGTTGATTCAGATAAGTGTTTCCACTGAGAATTGCTAATCGCGCCAAATTAGCTATTATGGCTAACTGCTGTATGACTAATATGCTCAATCCACAGAGACTGGTGACTGCTTAATACAGCTGTACTATGGTATGCATGGAGATTGAAGAGAGAAACTAGCTTTAGCATGATCCTTTTGAAATTAGAAAGGCTGAAACAATGCTTTGTGGCATATAAGATACAGCCAAAGAAAACAACAGAAATGTGAGATACTACCATACCTAGACTGGAAAAAAAAAAATCCAGAAGACCACTAAATAATTACAAATATGTATAGGAATCCTAATATCCAATGATACATTTTTTTTGTGAAAGGTTTTCTTTGTCATTGAGCAAAGGTCTTTGTGGTGCATCCTCCTTATTCCAGTATTTCTATCTCACTAATCTTGCTATCACTATTGTGATAAGCATATGAAATTATTGTGTTCACATCTGAGCTATTCATTATACCAATCTTCCTCCTCTTATTCTTTCACAACTACTACTATTAAATATAGGCGTAATGGCTTAGGGGTTAAAGACGCTGAGCTTGTCAGCTGGAAAGGTTCAAGACCCGAGCTCTGTGCGGTGGGTAAGCTCCCTTTACTTGCTCAGCTCCTGCCCACCTAGAAGTTCAAAAATATGCCAATGCAAATAGATAAATAGATACCAATTTGGTGGGAAAGTGACAGTGTTCTGTGCACCTGGGCATATAGTCATGCTGGCCACATGACCATGGCAGTGTCTTTGGACAATGCTGACTCCCTCTGCTAAAAAATGGAGATTAGCACTGCCCTAGAATTGGATACGACTGGATGGGAAAAGCCTTTACTTTTACCTTTACTATTAAATAAATATAACCAGATTCCATACAGTATATTTTGCACAAGGAAAATAATTTATTACAGTTCCAAATACAATATTTTTAGCTAACTAAGTACTTATTTTAATAGGAAGCAGAAGTCATAAATATAACATCTTGGTCCATTATATGGTTTCTTTTGTAATGAGATCACTAGTTCTATGCAGATGTTTGCACAGCCAGTGCTTGGAGAATTTTCTTTGAACAGAGATTTTGTGCAAAATATGCAATCAATGCACAGAGGTCCAAAATCCACTGGGGCAACAGTGAAATTTTAATATTGTAAATTGATGTACTTCAGTAACATTTTTATGGGCCTGTTGAGCCTTTCATTCAAGTAGAGAGAAATCCTGCTAAGTTTGCTTCTGTTTCTCATTAACACAATATTTCCGTTTGAATAGGCAAAAAAATTGTTAGACATATCCATAAAACATTGGGTTTTTTTTTTAAATGCATGTTCTTTTCCTCTCAGAAGTACTATTTAAGATTGTTAGAGGGATGGGGAGAGACAAGATGCAAGATGATCTGAGGATCTCTTGCATACTATACAAAGTTTGTGTTGCTTAAGATAACCACAGACAATATTCTGCAATACTGTACAATACAGTATATGTTTATTCTTAAGGATACATAAGTAAAACTCTTTGTGTGATTGCACTCAGGCAATACCTATTAACATGACCAATGGAGATGGAAGATCAGAAACATTTTGGTCTAGTATTTTCACCAGGATGGCTAGTTAATGTTGAAGGAACTTTAGGTGAGTTGTGAGATTGTTGAAACTGAATCTGAAAATGAGATATGCATATATTCTTCTCTGTAAGTATCTATAAATGTATGTATTCACAGAACATATATGGCCACTCCTCTTAACCAAATTACTGGGTGGTTAACAAAATCAGTATGTAAAATAAACCAGTGTAAAAGTCAGAAGGCAATACATAATTAAAAATGATGTGGCTCCTCCCGAAACTGTCTCACATCACAAAACTTACACTGATCTTCTAACATCTGGCTCCCAGTGCCTAATTGAAAAGTGAGACCTTCAAGACCTTCCATAAGACAACAAGAGGCTATCAGAATTTCAAGGGACAGCTGTTTCAAAGGGCAGGTGCTGTGATAGAAAAGACACACTTCATGGATGATGTTATGTCATTTAAGTGACCCAGAACATTTGCACCATGACAAATCTGAAGACAGAAACCAGAGACCACTGGAAACAGGCAGTGTCTCAAGTAACCTGCCTCTGTGTAATGTAAGTTTTAAAGGTGACAACCAGCACCTTTGTTGGTATAAAGTTAAATATCATTGATACTGACAATACTGTAGGAGTGCAAAAGGAGTAACTATGAAAATCCAATTTTGGTGTATTTACTGTTATAAATACATAGAAATGCAACAATGGAATTAAAGGTGCTTTTAATTACTTGATGTTTGCATTGATTACCCAAAGCAAAATGGTGCAGCTGAATTTTAGCAGCACAATCTGGAAAGCCTCTGGGGCATATAAAGTTCTGGGTTGCTCACTGGTTTTGAAGAGGAAGCCACCATACTTAGTGAAAGTTAACAGCTGTTCTGGGGGAGAGAAAGGTAATATGCCCAAGCAATCATGGGTAAATAATACAATAACATTTGAGAATGGTGTTGAAAGTGGGTGGGATTACATGTCTGTCTGGATGAAAAAAAGATTTGAAGAATTGTCTTAGAATTTTAGCAAGTATATTCTATTTTAGAGAATATAACATAAAGTAAAACGATGTCATTAATTGTCAACAGTCATGGATAGATGGAGTTCCGAGGGCTACGAAAATAGGCTTAGGTCTAGATGTATCCCTGGGATTGCAGATTACTAGCCTCACCAAGCAAAAGGATAACATTACATCCAAACACAGTATTATGCATAGTCTAAACATATTCTGTATGTGGCTGAAAAGCAAAGAGATTTTTGATATACACTATCCAGAGTCCTAAGTTATTAGTTGGGAGACCTTATAAATTCTTTAAATAAATAAAAATAAATTTAAACATCTATGAGTTTTGGTGGACATCTGATACATTAAATATTGCATTAAACAATCAGTTAACCTATACAGTAATGCTGTTCTCACTTAAAGGCCAACCACTAAACCCAGTCAAATCTCACAGGTTCTAGCTACCCAGAATCACACCATCAATGTCAGACACCACAATCTAGGAATCTAAAGTTCTAATGTATTTTTCTCCTAGAATACCTTGTATCCAATGAGTCCTTGCATTAAGAGAGTATTGGCAAGACTTCATAATACCATTAGCTCCTTCTCCATCATTTAGACAAGTAGCAGAAAATGAGGCTTATCTACTTCAGCCAGACCTTCTAAAACAAATGATTGTTTTTTAACTAATGGGGACTACGTATGCAAAACAAATTGATGTTTGGGTTTAGGCATTTCTAGAGCACAACCAAATAAAATAAACCTTTTGGGTCAATTGTGAGTTAGGATCAGTTGAGAGATTCTACTACATTAACATACTCACTGATAAATTAAGCAGGTTCCACCCAGAGCCAGCCAATACATTGGCCATCTTCTGAAGCATAATTATAAATGGATTTAAACTGCTATTATTATTATTACTCCTGGTTGTACAGTATAAATAATATCAGTATTCTCATTAAGCAAATTTGTAGTGTTGGTTTTGTTCCTTCATTTCCTTCCTTCTAATAAATAGATTTATGGCAACTTTGAGATATATGTTTATATTATATTAGAACCTAAGAGAATAAGGATCAGAACTGAGTTGAATTTCTGTCTCTGCTATAGATTTGTTATATATCTGGCTCATTCATGAGATAACCAAGTAATTGGATTTAAAGTTATAGACTGAAGGCAATGGGCCTCATCACTTTAAACTAAGTATTTTCTTTCAGATGTTTCATGCATTGCAGCCTATAGACAGAATAATGTCTCAGTCCATCAACTCTCTATTCTGCCCTGAGAACATATCAGGTGGGAAAACCCTGGAGTATAAAGCTTTTAGATTAATATAAAAGGGGCCTGCCTTCTCTTGGTTTATCCATTGTGGCCTCTATTCCTGAAGAAGACATTCTGGAAGGTATACTGAACTCAGCTGCCTCCAGGGAATATTCAGGACATTGGAAGAGCTGTAATTTACTTCTTTCCAAGTGCTCTCTAGGTTTATTTGTGTACTTGTCACTAACAGCAGGATGAAAATGTTATATGAGAACTCTCTTCTAAATCCCAGCTTAACCACATGTATAATGAGGCCACATCAACTCTTAAGTGCAGTATTCCAATCTAATTTATGATCTAATGAAATACCGAATACTGGTCCCTAATTACGTATAGGAAGACTACTAAAACTATGGTGATGATAATTAAGCAAAATAAATCATAATTATTATTTATTAATTATTAGTTTAGCCATAAAAACTAAATACCCAACTCTTGAAACTTGGCTACCAGTAGGAAGACCGCTAAAAAGAACATGCCTATAACTAAGCAAAAGAAATCATTAAAATAAAAGCACCACTCTGGGAGAAAAACTTTCTTAGAAAGGAATGAGACAGTTGGGAAAATAGTAGGAAATAAAAATGGGAGGTGATTAGCTATCTGTGTGGCACAGGGACAATGATTCAATAAAGCAATGATATCATTTGAGAAGAAGTTAATAAAACTTTCTTATTCCCAGCGTCAGTCAGTATATTGCTTTATATGATATGAAAGATGCTGACAGTTGAATTCTGATAACCATGAAACATGCTGGTGCAGAGAAGGGAAAGTGAAATGTTAAAAGTCTTTTTTACCTCATTATTGTCACCTAGCAGACAGCTAACTATAGCAATTAAAGTCTGAAGGCAAGAGCCTTGAATGAATTTCATCTAAGTAACATTAGAAGTAAGAAAATTCCAAGAATCAAAACATCGGAGTGCCCATTTTTAGGGGACAGCTCAGTGTTTGTTCTCTTCTGTTCCAGCACTGATTCTAGAAGGCTGAGAATCAGGTCTTCATGAGAGAAGCAATTTTGGGAGAGTTCAATGTCAACTGTTATTCTGGGCTGGCTTTGTTTGCTTCAATAAGAGCAGGGCATAGTCCATGTTCTTCTATTACCAATGTGTGTTGTATTCTTTGGAATTAATCACGACTCCTGGTGATTACCTGGATAAATATGCACAAGTCTCTGCATGTTTTTTGCTAACATTTTGAGAACTAGTTTTCGACTGTCTTTTCCTGAAGGTTGGGAAAGAATGATTGATCCAAGTCATCCTATTGTCTTCTGTGTTTAAAGTAAGGCTAGCACCCAGTTTCCCCATTCTTAGTCTTGCCTGTAGTTGCTAGAAAGTAGATCTCCCTATTATCTTTACCAATACATTTTATTCTATATTGTATGCTTCTTTCAAAACTAACCAGCAAAAAAAATCTTACATTCTGTGCATTCTTCACAGAAATGTTATTATTCTTCTACCCCGTCATATTTTCTGAATTGGAAAACAAGTTTTGTTTGACAATCATTATAACAGCCAGAAAAAAATACAACTATACCAGTGGTGGGTTTCAAAATTTTTTATTTCCGGTTCTGTGGGTGTGGCTTGATGGGCGTGGCATGGCTTGGTGGGCGTGGCTTGATGGGCGTGGCAGGAGAAGGATATTGTAAAATCTCCATTCCCACCCCAATCCAGGGGAAGGTTACTGCAAAATCCCCATTTCCTCCCAATCAGCTTGGACTTGGGAGGCAGAGAATAGATAGGGGCAGGGTCAGTCAGAATTTTTACTACCGGTTCTCCGAACTACTCAAAATTTTCACTACCGGTTCTCCAGAACTGGTCAGAACCTGCTAAAATCTACCTCTGAACTATACAAAACAGTATCACAGTGCATAAGCATTTACTGAAGATTTTATTGTCCTGAAAATTTATTTTGAAATTCCAGGTATTAGATTTATCCAGATATAATTGTATGCCTTTTTCAGTATTCATCTATGGAATTTTTGTGTATTTTTGTAGCTCATAGTGGAAATCATTTGCTCTGAGCATGTTGCTCTGTTTTGTAACAATCATTAATGCAAATACTTTTCATGATTTTTTTCCTCCCGTCCAACAGAAGGCACAGAAACTTTATAGCAGCTGAGTTTAAAACAGAACAGTGAAATGTATAATGCAAAATATGTTTCACCTAGTCACTGCCACATGTACAGCAGCTAAATTATACAGTATTATCCTAAAAGTCTCTCAAAAACTGCATTTTGCATCTGGTCTGTTCCTAGATTCATTAATGCTATGAGAAGGAAATGTGAACTAAGTTTGAGGTAGTGATCATATTCAATTTCATATTTAATAAAAGACATAAATTTATTCCTTGTAATTGCATTTAAATCTAGCTGGACAAATGTATAAATAAGATCCCGGTCATAAAATTGCTCAACTATAGGTAGATTCAGAGAGGAAAAGTACTTCAGAGAAAACCCATATTACTGGCCTGAGAATACCAGTACTTAGAATCAATAGCTCCCTGTGGGGACCCTGCCTTTATTCTTTCTAGCCAACAAAGCTTTGGAAATATATCATTTCATTAAAAAAGAAACAAATAAATAAATGCTGTGATAATAGCTCTTGAGTGGGTAGGCCATATTCCAGGCTCTGCTCTTAAAAGGATAGAAGAAGCCTAATTTGGGCTTCAAAATTTTGTTTTAACATTAAGGAACATTAACACCAAGGAAGATGTTCAAACCTATCTAAAATGGACGGACACACACACACACACAAACAGCAAAATTAGCTGTTGTAGTCAAATAGCTGATGCTATGGTGTGAAAGCTTGGACCTCTCACATCTCTTCTGGCAAAAGACTACTGGGACTTCTCTCTGATCCCATCCCTGCTTTTGGGTAACTGTTTCCCATTGCCTCTGCCCATCATTCCTGGTGTCTTCCTTCTAGGTACAGCATGTGAGAAAGACAGACGTTCACAACTGTGATGCCTTTCAAACAACTTAATTTTAAAAAATACAAACACTTCTTGTCTGGAGGATTTAACTCTTCCCACCTTCGGAGACAGATAATCTCACACGAGAAAAAAATAAAATAATGTGTAACCACCACATTTTTAAAAAAAACTTTATCGATGAAAGGGAATCTGTATCAGGGAAACTGTAGCTCATTTAATAAAGAACAGTAAAAACTGTAATTACACACAATTTATGAATTTGCATGGAAAAATAAAAAGCAGTTTAGTTTCGACTTAATATCACATAGAAACTAAGAAAGCAAATAGTTCTATCTAGATTTTTAACTGTTTCTACTCAGTCAGCAAAATCTGAAGATATATCTGTGCCATTTTTCTAGATGTTTTAGTTTTTTGGGGAGTTCCAAATTTTAATCAGAGCTGGTGGGAGATGGTAAACTCTAATTTGTTTGTTTGTTTGCTTATACTTACTTTTATTGTTCTTATAAATAATTTAAGGCAGCAAACATATCCAACATACTTTTTATTTTCCCCACAATAACAACCCTATGAGGTTGGTTGGACTGAATGACTGGCCCAAAGTCATTCAGCTGTCTACTGTTTTCTAGCTTGTTACCTTTCCTTTCCAGCCTAAATAAAAATTTCTCTCCCTTGAATTTAAATAGACCAACTTTTTTCTATCTGCAGCAGAGGTTGTTGCAATTTGATTTTGTACCTAACCAAAAGCCATGCCTTAATCATAGATGTGGATTCCATCTGAAATGATGAGATGCGTACTGGAATATGCTGGTTGAAAAAACTGTATTCACAATAGCAGTCAATTTCACCTTAAATTTCCCTGGCAAATTTATTTATTTATAAAATTTATTGGCCACCCATCTTACCACAGGGTAGCTCTGGGTGGCTAGAGTTCTGAAGAATTCAAGACCAATAGTACAATAGTACGTCAAACAAATGAAATTACCATTAAATACGTCATATATTTCTATCTTTTTTCTTCTGCTCTTGAGATTTCAATTTTTTTTCCCAAGCACAAGCCACTATTCATATTCTCTAAACCACTTACTTCAATGCTATTTTTGACAAGCCTTCCTTTTTCTTTCAATTGAGTCCCCATGGCCTTTTTTAAAATCACGAAATTATTTTAATACTCTGAGGAATGGTATATTGAGTGTGCTTTTCTAAACCAATTTGATGAGTGTTGAAAGTATGAGTTTGTAAAATGATTGCTAATCCTTAAAGGCTTCACACTTTCAGTAATATTTTATATAGTTTTAAAAGATCTGGCATGTTTGCTTTTCTTGTAATCTCATAAGGAATCTTATAAGTGTATCATATTTTCCAAAATGAAGCTATATTCACTTTGCTTGCCACTTTCCCATTTCAACTCATTCTGTTCTATTCCCCCTAATGCGATTTCTAACTTTGCATTTGCAATCACCCTCACTTTCATTTTCATTACAGAACTGGAAAGTCCAAGGTAATAGCCGCCAAAACTATAGGAATTATCTTATAATTCCTTTAAAACCAAACTTAATCATGAAGATGCATGAGTACTGTTAAATAGGGCTTAGCCATTCCCCTTACACTAGAGACATCCTTTGTCTATAATATCTCAGAGTGTAATTTTCTCTATTCTCTGAGTGTTACTTATTTTCTAGCATACAGTACTAAAAAGCCAGGAAAATACAGAACATGATCATCTTTATATGGAAATGTTTTAAAACTAGCAACTAATCTCTCTTTTCTGAGAGCGGTTGATTAATATAGGCATCAACCATTTCTACTGCCATCACTAACATGAATAAAGCTGCATGTTTTGGTCTTAGAGAGGATGATTGTAATATATCTTTAACATATTTTTTAATTCTTTTGCGCAACCTCTTCAGTATTGTTCATTTCTATCACTGTGAAAGTAGAAACAGAATTCTAATTCCATAATGTTATCCAAAAATAATGGCACATCAATGAAAGATATAATTATATCAATATGCCTTGTGGATTTTATCTTTAATACTTTACTCTTCCTATTTTCTCATTTTGGCACTCTTATTCTGTTTTTCCTTATTCTATTTAAAACCTGAGTAAGATATTAAAATAAAATTTTGATTGTATCAACAACACCATGTTTACTTATTTATATCTCTTTTTCTTTGTTGGTTTTCTCTTTCCTTTTTTACCTTACATTTTATTTGAGCAGATATTTTTGTATAAGACCTTTAAGCACAACACTTTATGTACTGCTTGAATTAAAACTCTGCAGGAGTCCTTTAAATTTCTTACTGCAAAAGGTTCTTGAGTTATTTTGCAAATGAATACCTTTAGAGCTTTTATTACAAATCTTTTTACTCCCAGCTTGGCTAGTGTTCCAAAGTTTCTTATTTTTAAAAAATATCTTCATAAGTACTTGACTCCAAAAGTAATAACACTTTTAAAATAAATCATACACATTTTTTTCAACATTTCAACATTTAATTTGTAGAGTATAAAGTATAACAATTAGAAGATATAAAGTACAACCAAAACTATACCATTGCTAATATTATAAAAATATACAAACATAGTAATTAATTGACACTTTAAGGAACTAAAATTATACCCATAAAATAATAATATACAGCAAGCTCAGTCCTTTAACTCAGGGATCCCCAACCCCTGAGCCTCAGCCCACTACCAGGCCACAGCCCATTTGTAACCAGGCTGCATGAGTGGTGGGCGTTTGCGCTCACAGCCATCCTTGCATGAGTGACAGGCACACACATCCGCCACTCAGACAAATGAAGCTATGCATCCGCATGTGCCCCTGTGTCTCCCACAAAATATCTTCTCTTCCCCCCCCTGCACTGGGCCACTAACCTGGAAAGGTTGGGGAACACTGCTTTAACATATTGTTAAATCTAGCCACATAGACCATCTATCGTCCATCTTCTTAATTTTAATTATTTAATTAAATATTTAATTAAGAATATTAATATTCTGTTAGATGACTTAGTAATGAATATAAATAAGTGGATATTCTATCAATATTAATTATGGTTTCAGATATTACTGTCACAAATATTCTACTTATTTAACCTATTCTTTAAAATTAAATACAGTAGGAATGAATTAGATCCAGAAGGACTCCCAAACCATAGTCCTGTTCCTTCACAGAAAGTGCTTGACCATCCAAGGATAACAAGAGATAATCCTGATGTAGAAACAGCAACTTTGTCATACTTGGATTTAGTTCAACCTATCCTGTCCCATCCAGACCCTTACATCTTCCAGGCTCCAAGATAGGATATTGATGGCCTCTCCTCTGCAGACTGGGATGGTAGTATAAATGTCAGTATAATCAATACACTGATAATATTGCACCAACAACTCTTATATCATCTCTTCTAATTGTTTCTCAGTGTGTCTCAACAATAACAACTTCCCAAATTTCCCAGCCACCTTGCTGAATTCTGTAGGTTGAATAAATCATTGCCAGCTAGTAAAGCCAAAGGAATTCAATAATATCTGTAGCTTGGTAAATTCTAGAAAACCACAGTAGAAGGATGCTTTTATAAAAGAAAAGGGTTATTTCTAGCAAGTGCATCTTGCCTCTAAGAATATACATGCAACCATCCATCTATGAAGACCAAGATGCCTTGCTATGGATAATCTACCATTGAACATTTTACAGTTGTTAAAGTTTATTATTGAACAGTGATAACATCAGACAGATTTTTTCCCTAACTGCTTTTAAATCAGTGGATGAGAGCTGTTGCTGAGTAAATTAGCACAGCATGAAACAGACTAAAGCCTTAAGCAATGCATAATAGTTTGGGAAACAGGCTTTGGAAGTAAGAATAGGTTTGTTGCAATGGCAGGTCCCTGTTCTGAAATAATGGAAGTAAACTGTTAGATAAAAGTAAACTGAGCATCACCATGTCATTCTGTTCACAGATCTCTTTCCCAGGTTACTAAATGGTTATGAAAGAGGCAAGAGTGCTTAATGCTCAGGGTAAGAACTGCAGTAATTGCTTCTAAGCTGTCATGACTACATATTTATGATAATTTGTTTCCATGGAAAAACTGGTCCATTATTTCTTTGTGTAAGGAGTATGCTATTAAAACAAAGGGGCCTTCTCCAAAGAAATGTGGATTGCAACCTTAAATTAGATACTAGTTCTGTCATTAGTGTCATTAGGAATAAATGGCCAGTGCATCTTCTCTTTTAAAATATTCCCAATTCTAAACTCTTAAAAATGAGGTTTCCCACCACCACCAAATTAAACTAGAAGAAAAAAAACCCTTATATTTTCATAATGATTAAAGAACAACAATGATTTAGCAATGTGGTTCAAACCCAAACAGCAGTGACAAGTTGTCCCACAGAAGAAACTATGATCAGGATGACAATATGAGGTCAACATAGAATACTTATTGTAAAGTCCAGAATTGTCCACAGTAACTTTCAAGACATTTGGAAATAAAACTAGGTATTTACAGTTGTATAACTTTTGTGGGAAATATGATAAATGATAATGGTACCCAAGAAAACATGTTTATTGCACCAAAGTTTTAAAACACTGAGGTCCAGGTGGGGTTGGTTACTGTTTCAATAAAAGAGATCACCTGATTTATTCACTAGAACTTTACAAAATATGTTGGGATAGTAATGCTTAAATTTCAGTAAAGTGCATCTGGGATTATGGAATAAATTCTTGCCACTGTAAATGTGTGAACCTAAGTTAAAGTACTCTGGTTCACCTGACTGACAAAAAGCAAGGAGTAGCCATACTGGAAATAAAAATAATATGATTTCCAGTGGGCTGCATATCTATAGATATGCCAGTTTCGGGCCGCACCTAGTAGTAGGAGTTTGTTACAGTTGCAAAATATCCTTATTTGTTCCATTTTTATTCTCTTCCTATCCTTCCCCCTTCTTTCTATCTGTCTCAGGTATGTCACATCACCAATCTTTCCATTCACAATGTACTTTATAATCATTCATAGAGTAATTTTTCTCAATGTCTTTACTTTTAACAAATTTCATATATGTTTAGAATATAGCTTTTTTGTTCAAATCCGAAGTTTGCAGAAAATATTTTCAATCAAATATTTCTTCTCCACCCAAGCTAGCCAGTTGCTGGACACTTGCCATTCACTTATTTCTCTCTAACTAACTAATCATTGAGTTTCTTATTGTCAGAGCTTTCAGCGACCTGTGAATTAATAACTGAACACTTCAAAGAAATAAAAGCAAATTGTTGGAATTCACTTTGCATGCATGGGTTTTACACATCTATAAACCTATGGACCACAAGGATCAATAGGTATAGACATAATTAGCAGAAGGCCTCTGCACTTTCATCTCCTTTGCTATTTTTTTCAACAACAAAAAAATCTTACTTTGCATGTCTTTAGGAAAATACTTCCTATAGCTCCAGTCTCTTTCAACCTTTTTATTCTATAAGAATCATTCAAATAATTTTCAGGTCTCTCATATATATATAATTCTGCGAAGGTTGTGCATTTCAGATATTCCCTGATTTACTCTTTCTCCAAAATGTAGGAAAGGATACTACATACTCTTAGCTGCAGACAGACTTTAGTAACAGTGTTTCCTATCACCATGTAGTTTCCTAAATAAAACTTACCTTGTTTTTCTTTCGTGCAGACACCAGTCTCAAGAGTACTTTCTTATAGAAGCTATTTTCATTAATGTCTTCCAACTGCATACAGCTATCTGCTATACAACATAAATAAATTTCTGCCCTCTGAAAAGACACCCATGGCTCACATATTTACTATTGCAAATGTATTGTGTATGTTTGTTTATAAGATAAGAGTAATTATTTAATAAAGTCTTAATAAAACTACTGAAAATCTTCAATAACTCTGTCTTAACCAAGATGTTAGGTCTGCATCAGAGAGCCATGACTGAGAAGACAACTTACTAGCAAATCTAAGAAGAGTAGCCATACAACACAAGGTCCTGCTTGATTTCTACTGGAGTTTTCTTTTTCTCTTACCTTCTCTCCAGTATGGATGAATAATAATGTGTTTGGTGTCCATGCTGATTTATTAAAAAATAATAATAAACAAAATAGGTATTAGCCCAATAGATAGACCAGACCAAGAATCAATTTCATTGTAAAGCTAAAATTACTTACATTGAGATTGGCTATAATAACAGATACTGTAATTGTTAGTGAATTACAAAAGCAGAATATACATGCTGATATGGAAAACTGTAAAATTGTATTACTCTGTTGTGTTGTTTGTTTTTTATATTTGTTTGTAGAACAGTGTTTCTCAATCTTGGCTACTTTAAGATGTCTGGGCTTCAACTTCCAGAATTCCTCAGCTAGCTACAAAACTCTGGACATCCTTAGATGGAAGCAATGAATTTGGCTTTTCTGTGTCTGATAAAATCTCATAGAGTTTGGAGAGCAAGAGAAAGATGCAACAACTTTCTGCAAACTTCAGTCTCAAAGGGGTGAGAAGTTCATATATATACAGTAGAATCTTCACTGACAAGGCCTGTGCATAGCTGGCTCTTCCATAGATCTTCAAGACATTGAGCTTGAAGGTTTGTGGAGAGTTCCTTTAATTCCTTTAAAATTCACAATTTTTTAAAGGCATCTGAAGAACTTGAGGGTGGAGCTATCTATAATCTCTCAATTCTTTTCAAGTATCACTTTCATCAGCATATATATATATTAGATTTTCTGCGGTTGCCATCCTTATTTTGCTAAAATAAGATTCAGAATAGAGAAAGCAAAACATATGCTTATTCCCATATTTTCATCATCCTATTAAGTAGGGGAAATACTTTAACAAATGCCTTAATTAAGGATCATTTTAAGAATTGAAGTGGCTGATAATTATAATTTGCTTTTTTAAAAATATTCTACAGGAATTAACCAAAAGTATACAAGAAAACAAAATTCTTCTGCTTGGTTCTGTGATACTTACAACCCTAAAAATACTGTAGGAGATGACCAGAAAGCTGGAATGTCTCCCCCACCCCCTTCATTTATATTTATTTTTCATAAACTTTTCAATGACCTCCAAATATTTTTGATATTTGCTTATGGACAGGCATAAGGAATGTCTGGTTTTGCCTATTCATTCAGCACTGTGTATTTCTTTCCATCTGGATAATACATTTAGTCAGCTTTGCCACTGGTTCCTAAATCCTACTTGCTGGAGAGCTGCATTGCAAATTTTCCCTGATATGATCGCTCACCTCTCTGCTTCAGTAAATCCCGAGCTGATTACATGCTGTACCCTGGAGGTGACAACACAAAGCCCTTCCTGGTGCATGAGATTACATAGCAAAACTGGAAATGGCAATGTGATTTTTACCGAGCAGAGCTAGAAGCTAAGAAAGCGGAAATATTAAACAGGTCTGACATGGCCCTCTCATATATCACAGCCCTTTAGCAAGTTCAGGGTCACTGCTTTTTGTTGTAAGCCATAGGACCGCCACTCATTTATGTTGGCTGCTTTTTCAGCCTGAAGTAAGTTCTGATTGGCTCTAGGTTTGTCATTACCCAGGAATCATGGACATTCAGTGATCATTCACTGCCTTCTTGTCAAATAGAAACTGCAATACTCTTGTGAAGAAATGTACACGCTTGCATGCTATAAAATGAAGAGGTCAAGGGGGCTAAACACTGGCATTTCTTCTATTGCTGAGCTAAAATATTCCAGGCAAAATGGACTGGTTGTGGTTCTGTGCAATGCACTTCGCCAGAAAAACAAAATAATTGTGACTTTAATTCTTTTTATTTTATTCATTTATTCAATGTAGAGGCCACCTGATGGCTACTATAGTATGTCTATGATTCTATAGCCTACGCTAGATGGCAGGAAATATTTTGTTATTTAGATTAAGTTGTTGGGGGTCCAAAACACTTTGAAAATCTATTGCAAATCACCCAGATATCTATAGGTAGTGCCTTAATCTAGTTCTCCTCTTCCCTTCCCTACAACATGTGTTTTTGAATAGTTTTCTAGTAGAAAGGAAATGTTATGTATCTTGAACAGTTTTTTATTTATTTTTTTCTGTTATCATGAGAGGAAATAAGTAGTTTCCCACCCTCCAACTTTTAATGTATTATTCTGAAAAGCTACTAGGTTTCTAACAAACTATTTAAACTACCAGCATTGATCAAATGCATTTAGGTCTCCATCTATTGTTTGAAATGGAATACTCCCTGGACTTCAGACTGGCAACTGTCTTTCATCGCTGTAAGTGCCTGGCATCATGAAATGTTAAAACAACCTTCCTTGTGATGGCTGCATCAGTGCAATATTATTGAACTCCAGTCAAACACAATAAGATACATTTGTCTCACCGGGAATCCCAAACAAATTCTCTAGGAATTGATAAATTTTCCATGTTACTTGCCTTTTAGATCTTTACAAAAATTGAAATTAAGTTTAGAAATAACTAATATATATTCTTATCAGAATATGTGTAATGGCATATTGACAATAGGTATCGCTGATGATTTTAAAAGGGTTACTGTTGTGGTTCTGCCAAGTCAGATGTTTCTGTGTAATATTGTAACATAAATTATATACAGCCATTAGTTTGCATTGCCACTGACTGTGTAGCTGTACGTTATCTTTGCAAGCATGGAAACCCTGCTATTGTACAATACGTAGCCTTATACATTGGACAAAGCCCTCTGCCCTGTATCATACTCTGAACAGCCATACTTTTGCTGTAGCAAAGTGAAAACACAGGAATAGCAGTAGAATATGGCAGTGATGTAGCTATATTGACTGGCATTCTTCACAAGGCAACTCTGGCAACTCTAATGTGTTCTAATACTTAGAGTTTTCTGATTTAATCCCCACTTTTACATGCATGGAATTTAGTCCCCAAACATACAGCAACAGCAGGTATAATGCTGCTGTATCCAACACCTAGCAGGCTCACCACAATATTATTACAGGAATAGATATCAACTCCTTCAATATGAAATATCTGCCATGGTCTAATAAGAACCAATGGTCTAGTGAAACTATACAGACTACTAAATCCCTGAACACAAGGCATTTGTATTATTAGAATATTATTGTAAATGCTTGGAGACTGCATAAGAAAAACACAATAATGCTGGAGACAAAACCTCCCGGAAAAGACGTTGACCTAAATGGATAGATCATATTTCTCTGGTAAAGTCAGAAAATTCAGATATTTTATGAATAATCACAAGAAGAATGGAAATTATCATTTAACAATCTCCAAACTTCAAAACGGGAAGCAATTCTTACTATCTTGTAATGAATGTTTTGGAATTTTTTATTCATATAATTTTTTTCATTCTTAGCCTGAGGCAAGAAACCCAGTGATGACAGATTCTGGATATGGATTATATCAACAAAGGTCAAACCAATTATGCTAAAAGCATATATTACTTAAGAAAAGTCCTTTTGTACTCGGCACCAGCACCAATGTATGTTGAAGCTTTTCACGTTGCCAGACTGGTTTGGCCATAAACCATGAACATGGTTTTGTCCAATAGTTTTTATCAATTTGTCCCCAAGGTCACTTTACTTCTTAAGTTTTAAAAGACTTAGAATTTGTTGTGATTAATTTTGATGAAAAGGAGTTGGTTTATGTTTTTTTTTCCCTGACAGTCTGGCTGTTCTGTGATCTGTAAATACACTATATCACTCTGAGTAATGAAAATATGCTTCAACCAAGCGCTTGGAGAGGCAAACAGCCATCTGTCTTGCAGTCAGTCTCAGTTGTTTCATGTCTCCTTCCATTTAGGAGAAGTTGCTTTAGATAACTCTCTTTTTCTCTCTCTCTCCTGGAGCCATAAGCAGAACCCGGCTGGAAAACACTCTCAGAAAGATGGAAGAAAATGTTTCTTTATCCTGACAACCGGCTGTCATCCTAGTTATCAAAGCAGCGAAGTGACATCTTTTAATATAAAATATATAAAAATATATGAAGTATATCAATCAATTTTATTTTGAACAATTACATAAAAATATTACAAGGTAAAAACAACAGTGTTAATTCTTAAAACAGATATTGTTTTCTATGCAGTAATACAAAATGTAATTACCATACAGATGATAGTTTCATAAGGTGGCTCACATAACATTTATCTCTTTTTTTCTGGAAGTGATCCAGCAGATAACTATTTCAAATAACCCTATATTAGTTACAGTATGGCAACACATGTTGAACTGCTTCTATATATACAGAGGCACAGTTAGTGGGGTTTTAGAAAACCTCCCCTGCAAAAGTCCAAAAGGCAGAATGTTGTGCCTGGCCCTGAAAGATCTTTCTTCAGGCTAAAAGTGTCTAAATATTTCACTTGTACTCTGTGACAACCTATTGAATTCATATCATATTCCATATCATTTAATCTCTGAGAGAATGTTTCTTTGGCATGTTCATATTCCAATGATATTTAAAGTGTTGCTGGTAACCCAGAAACCCTTTTGTTTACCTTTCTAGCCTGAAGAATAATTTCAACAAAAACTAAAGGTGATAAGCCTTTTGTCAAGACCAAGGGAAAAACCCTTAGATTTTTAGCAAGTAGTTAATTAACAACCTTCAAGACCATATCTCAATTTAAGGCAACCCCACCTCCAATCTGAGCAGGTTAGATGGTACCTTCTACAGGAGCATGTATGGATCTCATGCCTGAAAACTAGGATGTTACAATCTCAGTGAACATGTCATTCATGTTTGCTATCCATTCCTTTTTCTCACAGAAATGTTGTAGTGCAAAATCATAATAAATCTATATCTGACCATTTTTGAGAATCCAGACAAAAGTTTCTGTATCCATCCATCGATCCATCCATCTTTGGAAGGAATCATTCCTGCAGTCTTTCTCTGGTCTTCTAGTTTTGTTTTGTTTTGTTTTTAGCTTTCTTGAAATAATTGCCTCTGTAATTAATTCAGTAGCATGCTGGTGCACTGAGCGTTAAGAACTTGATCGCTTGGTGGTAAGGAAGACTTAAGAAATCCTACACAATGTTGATCTTTTTTCAATATAGACTGCAATTGTTAATCTTATTTCAACTGGGAATTTTTACTGAGAATTATTTAAAGAAGAAATGTTTTTTAAACAAGAACGCTGTTGATCATCTTAAAATCCAACTGAATAGTATGAAGTTGGATAATTTATTTTATAAACTAGAGACATATATTTACTCTATTATTCTTATGCAGTATGCATGATCCAGAAGCTAAAATTTCTAAACCTTATTTTAGTACTAGTGATAGTTGTCTTTTCTAGGAAAGCAAGTCACACTTGTAGTATTAGTATTAGTAGTATTAATAGTGCTGACTTCTACAGTATAGGTATTTGGCCTGGATAAAAGTAAAATTTTATCATCTCACTTGTTAAAGAATCCCTTTAGAAGCACCAGTATAATTGCTTACATTATACTAGAGAAGTCTAATGAATCTGTAAACACAACCTTCTTTCTATATTTTAGACTGGAATACTTACAAGGGTGTACTCTCCAAAAATTGATGGCAGTCTTCTAGACCAAATGTTACCATTAAATTGTAATTTTGAAATAATAGAAGAGATATTCCTTATATAATAGAATATTAGGAGTATTTATATTAACTATATTTAATTAAGTCTAATTCTGATTAAATTGAAACTAAATAAGATTTAATTATCTCCTGGCCAGTTCACTTTTTCCTTTGTTTGAATCATTTTTTGGATTGTGATCTCTAGTATTACATTGGAGATTAAATACTAACTATACTAAAAATGTTGCACACATCCCCACTCTGTACCAACAAATTCAACCATCTCTTCCATGAATTAATGAAACCATCTTGAATCCCAAAACCAGTTCAGTACTCTTTGTAATGAATGTTTACTGCAATTCAGATATGCATACTAATAAATGCTATGGGCCATTTAGGTCATTAGGGCACTCAGTTGTGATTATGAATTAGAATATAGTTATTGAGCCAAATATTTGATGTTGCATTTTATCATTTCTACTGTACTTATTTGAGGTGCATGAAAAATATTACTCATACCACCATTACATTCAACATGGAAATATCTGATCTCCAAAGTCAAATGATATATGATGTGTATCTAACATAATTATATGTCATATGCACCTATGCTAAGAAAGAATCATTATAATAATCAATTTAGGCTTGCAACAAAGTAGGAGAGGATGAATTAAGAAACTGAGAGTTTTGGATAGCAAAGCAGGAAGCAAGAATAGTGGGAGATGTTGAAAGTCTTCAAGAGAATGAAAGCTGATGCTCCAAAATATGATAGGAGAGAGGGGCAATGCATAAATAACAGCCTAAAAAAATAGTAAAATTACCTCAAAAAACAAATCAGAATGCAGAAAGAGGAAATTACTTACACTGCATACACAAGCATGTGTAGAATATTTTTTAGTGTGAATGACTATAGGCTGCCAATAGGTGTACTCTGATCAAAGCAAAAGGCTGCTTGTTACAGTGGCAGGACATTATGATAATATTAGCCTTTCACTGGGAAACAGCTGAGGAAAAATTTCAGTATATGGGGTTGGTGTGCCTAGTGAAAGTTGAATGCTGACTTCAGTACTTGCCTTTGTAAGTCAATATTTGACCTTTGAAGCTAGTATCTGACTTACAAATCAATATCTAAATTTTGTCCCTCATACCATTAGCCAGATGACAGATATTGTCTAAGCAATCAGTGCAAAATTGTTATTGGCTACAGTGAACTGCCAAAGAAATTTAACCATTTAAAGGGAGTCTTTTGACCAAGTCTAAGCAAGTGAAACCATAGAAAATTGGCTCTTTTCTGAAACAACACAGCCATCACTGCAACTCTAAACCTGTATTATCTGGTAAATACCAAAGTAATGTCCTTTCAAGATTGATTGTGAGGGTTTACATGCCAAGTTATTATATACTGAAGAATCTATAAAGAGTTATAGCAACTCAAATATGTTGTTCCATAAACTTTTATGAACCAGTGCCAATTACATTTGATAAAAATGTGTACTCATCCCATGAAACCTAATGCCATAATAAATCTGATCCTAGGCAAGTAGTTATATTACTCTTTCTGATCCACAGGCAGAAATGTCTTCATGCAAGTCTACAAATATCTTTTTTCCTAAATAAAATAGTGGAACTCTGCTCTCCTCTACCTTGTTGAAAGGGAAAAGTTGGAATTAAAAATCTAAGGGTGTGTAGCTGATAGGCATGAAGTGAACTCAGGAAACAGTGTTGAATGATGGTAAGTGCTGGGAGAGAAATGGCTAATAAAGATCAGAGGGCAGACCCAAATCTCACAGCTTTCACATAATGCACATGTAATCATATCCACAACAAGGTAGCTCATCTCATCTTTAAGGTAATAGTGGCAAAGTATTACAGATTTACACACCTTGAAGCTGAGGAGGCTTAGTGGCATCTTAAAATGGAATCTTAAAAATCTTAATGCTGTTGGACATGTAGTGAAAATTTAAAGTTTCGGTGATACCTTCACTAATAAACTGGGATTGAGATGAAGATTGGTATTGACAGGACATACTTGAAGATATTAGGACAAATATAGAACACCACAAGATAATTCCCAAAGATGCAGCTTCTTTATGTGGTTGCAAGTTTGGGATTCATTGATCTCTTGTTAATAAAATTCACAATAAATCTATTTAATATATTCAAGATTTTCTTTATCCCTGCATTTCTCCCTTCCTCTCATTCTGTCTTTGTGTGTTTTAATGCCAGTTTAAGACCAACATTAGGACCATCTCTCATGCTGATAAATTCTAAGAAGATGGGGAAATAGGCCATCTAAAAATATTTACCTCTACTCAGTCATGATATGCAATATTACAATTTGTGCTTATTTTTCTTGTATACACACTTTGATCATTTAAGGCCAAACCAGATGGGCAGTATGAAGTATCTTGGGCCAGTGCCAAGGACACACTTTATTCTGGTCCTCCTTTACCTTATTTCTGAACCTTGCAATATTGCAAGAGAATTGTTTCATTGGCCTATACGATATCTCTTTCTTGCTTATATTAATAAAGATTGGTTAAACTTAGGAAATAGCACATCATGCTGCTAATAACTAATAGCCTCATCCCAAAATGCTTGTAAGCTTTGAAAAACTAAGATGTGTCCATTTTCAAGGACTGTTAATTTGCTGAAACTGTAGCAACTGGGGGGAATGTCTTCTTTCATATAGATCTGCCTGACTACTGTGATCATCCTCAAAAGCCATTCATTGACATCAGTCAGGAAGAGATGTTTTTCTGTTGGGATATTTCTTCTTTAGAATAGTGTTTCTCAACCTTGGCCACATTAAGAAGTATGGACTTCAAGTTCCAAAATTTCCCAGCCAGTTTGTGGGACTTGAAATTTACATGTCTTCAAGTGGCCTAGAATGTTCTAGAACATTCTTATAGATATAAAGCATGTGCTGACTTCAGTACAATTTAGGGCATGGTTGAGTCATTTGGTTTTTTGAAAGCTCATGCCAAAATAGTTGTAAAAATGAATTGTGGTCCTAGTTATAATTAAGGAATTTGTTATTACATTAAATTTGTATTATATATAATTATATAATAATTCTTTTTCTTCTTTACTTCTTATACCACTTCGGGTGTTAATGGGGTTACAAATTCTGGCTCTTGCTCTTTTGGCACTGACAACCATTGTTAACTGATGTTGTAGTGTGTCTTTGATGTTGTTTCTGCATCTTCTTCTGGGTCTACGTCATGTTCTTTTATCTTTTAATTATATAACAATTAAAATTAATAAATGCTTTGTTTCTATGAATGTATCTTAGTATACATTCCTATTTCAAAGTGCATTCATGACACACACAAAGGTTTTAAGGCCTTTATTGAAAGTCCAAGCCCCTAATGTGAATCCCCAAGATCCCAATTCACATCCACTTCCAAAGTCCTAGGAAGTTCAACATTGCTTTGTCAGGTACAAAGTTACCAAGTCTAAGGGTAAAGCCAAAGTCCATATACTCAACAGTCGAAGTCCAGTTCAGGATCCAAGTCCAAGGTCCAAAATCCACATGCAAGTCCAAGGTCCAAACGAAGTCAAAGCATGCATGTGGCAAGAGAATGGGCAGTTGTTTCTGACTCATCCCCCACTCATCTGATTAAATAAATACTTTCTGGTGCAACTCATCAGGAAGGGCAAGGCAGCCTCACCAAACTCTGTTGTGTGTCAACCCTGCACATCCATGGATCAGGAAGAGGAGGCAATTCCTCTCCATCCCCACTGGCCAAGTGCAGCTACACCCATCTCCATTCTGTGTTTCCATTCCTATGAATTCTCCAGCTGCAGTGGCGCCTCTCTTTTTCCTTCTTCAGACAGCCATTCATCCAGTCATCCCTCCAGTGACCTCTCCACTGTGCCTGGCCTCTCCATTCCTGCCTTGGAGCCCTTATTGACTTCCAGAAGCTTCTATGCAACTCCCTCCAAAGTCCCTGAAGGTGGCTCTTCCTTATTGTCCTAGCTGGGGGAAGCCATCACTCTGTATTAAAATATATTCTGATAACATATTTTATATAAAATTGATAGACATGCAGAATATGATAGTATATTCTGCATGTCGGTATATATGACAGCTGGTGTGGTATAGGCATTAAGGTGTCAGACGAGACGTGGGGAAAGCAGATTCTATTCCACCATCATCATGGAAAGGTATTGGATTAGTTTGGCCCAGACACTCTATCTCAACCACAATCTACCTCAGGGGTGTCAAACTCAAGGCCTGGGTGCCAGATCCGGCACACAGGATGCTTAGATCTGGCCCGCAGGGCTTCCCTGGAAACAGTGAGGGACTGACCAGCAGTGCCTCTGGCAGCAAAAACGAAACTCATGAGGGCTACATGTGGCCCTTCTGGGCTCTGTTTTCACTGGCAGAGGGTTGCAGGAAGCCGTCGAAGTCGGAAACGAAGCTCAGGAGCCCGTTTTCGCTGGCAGAGCAGTTGGGCCACCATAGGCACCCCTGACACAAGTGATGTCAAGCTGGCATGCCCACCTGGGCCCTTGGAGGTCAAACACAACCCTGATGCAGCTCTCAATGAAATAGAGTTTGACACCCCTGATTTACCTCATAGAATTATTATTGTGGAAATATAGTAGGAGTGAGCACTAGAGATGCTGTCTTGAGCTTTTATATAAAAGGTAGAATGTAAATTAATCACATACACGCATGTATATACTGTATGCATGTATGTATAATATTTTTTTCGATCATTGGTGTTCACAGTAGACTATGACAAAATATTTACTAAGCATTCTTGAACTTTGTTCCATGCAGATGTGCTAGGATTACACTCTCAGTGGTCATCTTAGCAGGGAATTCTAGAAGCTGCAACATGTCTATATATCACCATGTTGAGAAAGACATAAGTATTCTAAAAATTATACTGGAGAAAACTTTCATTTTCATCTTTTGCAGTTCACTCTGTCTTCAGATAAACAGAATGAAATAGTTCAAACTGGTGATAAAAATATCATTAAACTTTCATACTGCTTAGTAACTGTTGCTAGTGCTGAGACCTAACAAACAAATAAATGGAATCTGAAGAAAACATTTTAAAAAATAGATGAACTTTCATTAGATCAAGAGAGGTTGGATTAATTAGTAAACCTAGCATTACCCAATCATCATGGAATATGGTTTAAAATATCCAATTTAGAAGAGGAAATGATAATTTATGTGATTAAAGATATTAGGCCTATTCATACATAAACACACACACAGACATACAGACACGCACACACACACACACAAGCATACAAGTGCAGATGTATGTTTGGGCATTTTAATTAGACATAATGAGAAAACTAGTACTTCCTGGCTGTTTTTTTTTTTTAATTAACTAATGTAACGTGCAATAAACCAACAATTTGAATGTTCCAATTTTTATAGATGCATTGTCCTGAAAAGGAAATTTGAACAGCTGGAACAAACATTCAGAGTCACTAAATTATAAATTGCACTTGTCAAGAATCAACATTCAGCCCCAGCGCTCAAGGAATAGATCGGTAAAAAGCTTTCCCATTTATCAGTTTAGCTATTGATTGCCTCTGCAAGGTCATTGAATTTGAGAAGTAATAAATGGAAGACTTGGTTGCTAATACAGCAGGCTAATTGTGTTAATAATTTTGCATGCAGGAACTTGATAACACTTAAAAGTGCCCTAAAGCATTAAAGGGCTAATAGTGTATGTAGGCACTTCTACATTGGCTTTCTGATTACCAATAACAGGTTTCCTGAAGGAATAAGAAGATAGATGGCATCACCATTCATTTTATTTTAAATAAAACGCTCAAGAATTACAGTATATAGGTGACCTGAATTGGATTTCTTTCCAAACATGCTAATATACTTGTACTTCTATCTGAATTAAATCCAGTTTTCTAGACTTTACTACATTATCCTACACAGATTTTTTTTCAGTTCTTGAACATACTTAAGTCCAATGGACCATATTTAATCTACTATAACACAGTGTTGAATGTAGTATTGTCCCAGGAACGTAACATATGAGTTTTTAAGTTAAATGTTGCCCCTAAGTGTGATTTAAGCTTCTGCTGCTGTTCATTATGATGCCCCCAGATTTCTGTATTTCAGCCCTATCTTTCCAAGCCAGGTAGATTGGAAGGTGTGGTCTACCATGCAAAAATGGTTCTATTTAGTGAATAGTAACAAAATGTGATACCATGTATGTATTATAGCCAAATATAATTATATAAAACTTGTATCTAGCTTGTTCACTTGCATAAATAAATCTCATTTTATTGTTTTAATTCCTTTTAAATTGTTTTAGAATTTTAGAATTGTAAGGCCCCCAGAGTCACTTTGTTGAGTTGGATAGCTATAGAAATTAGAGGCAATAAGCCTTTTTGAAAATCTATGGGGAAATACTACTTTTCTTCAATAGACATGGTTAACCTCTTTATTTTCTCAGGAAAGTTTAGAATTCTAGATGGAGTCAAGAAACTGGCCTATTTCATTTATCCAGATTCCATTTATTTAAATTTTAATTCTGTCCTGCAATAGATGGAGGGGGTTTTCGCTGGAGTAATGACTGAATTACAATTTTTATACAAGTAGTCCTTAAGTTACAATGGCAACTGGGATTGGAATTTTCATTGCTAAGCAGTGTAGTCCTAAAGCCGACATCACAAGATGTTAAAATCCCTGCAATCCCTATTTTTTATTTTTTATTTTTATTTGATTTATATGCCGCCCTTCTCCAGATAGGGCGGCTTACAATGCGTTAAGCAATATCCTTCATACTTTTGTATATTTTATACAAAGTCAGCTTATTGCCCCACAGTCTAGGTCCTCATTTTACCTACCCTAGAAAGGATGGAAGGCTGAGTCAACCTTGAGCCTGGTGAGATTTGAACTTGCAGTAATTGCAGGCAGCTGATGTTAATAACAGCACTGTTAATAACAGTGCCTTAGTCTGCTGCGCCACCAGGCTCTTATTGCTCTCATAACCCCTGGATCATGTAGGCTAGTAAGCAGGAAGGGGCAGGAAAGCCAAGCAAGCAGGCTGGTGGCTGCATGGCTGCAGGGGTGCTGTAGGCAGGCACTCATGGGTGCAAGTGTGTGTGCATGTGCCACAGAAGGGTCATGGACAAGCATTCTGAAGCACAGGCAAGTGAAAAAGTGTCAGGATCAGGAGCTACTTCTAACTTTCTACTAGCTTCCCTAATGACTTTGCTTGTATAAGGTGGCAGAGAAATCTAATCATGTGACCTTGGGGGCACTGTAACAGATGGAACGTCAGGGACCAGTCACAAATACCACTTGTTCAGTGCCATCATAAGTTTAAGCACTCATTGAACGAGTGGTCATAACCCAAGGAATACTTGTGTGATTCAAAGAATATGGAGGGTTTGTGGCATTCTAAAAAGTACGCTGCAAGACTCAAGTTCAGAATTTATGTACATATATTATAATGTTTATTTACCACTGTATACTTCTGCTTGCCATTTGGTAATTAAGGTTCTAAAGATTCGGTTAAAACAGCTAAAATCTGAGGTGCAACAATTTGCCATTAATATTTATCAATTTATTATAAATCATATCCCAACTTTTCTTGTAAAGAAGCATATAAGATTGGTATCAGAATGTCCTCTGGGCAGAAAGGCAGGATATAAATGGCAAAAACAGAATTTAAAAAAATCAACTACCATAATTAATATAGATCACATAAGCCTGGTGTTTGTCTCTGTTTTTATCTCAAGGTTAAATTATTTTTTCTTAACATTATTAATTTTTTTAAAAGTGTTACTAAATTATATGTTGGACAGTTCAAATGGACACCACCTTATATTCTTGGTTAGCCCAATTATACATGGAAAGAGAAAAACACATGATTAGTGCTATTAGAATAATTTATTGTTCAGTAGGGCTGACCAAATAATTCAGCAATTTGTTAAACAAATTAATCCTCTTACTGCTTGTGGCATGCCCCTGAGCACATTGTTATTTCCTTCAGTTTATTAATTATGTAAATACATTCCATGAATGTCCTTTTGATAAAAATAATGATCATGAATATTCTAATTTGTGTTTATTTGTGTGCAGGTGGGGAGACAAGGATGAAAGGAGAGAGATTTATCATAAAAAACAGACATGTTGTTTTCCATTTTCATACAATTTTCCAAAATATCAATGTTTTCCCTTTGAAGACTGAGCATTATTGGGGAACACACATTTGTAAGAGAGAGGGATTTAATGAGATGCTCATATCAATGTGACTTGCTGTACTGAATGTGTGTAACTCAGCAGATGCCATCAATAACAAAGTAAGGTGGCTTTAAGATATGGCTTTGAAGGAATAGGCAGAGATCAGTAAGTGAAAGTGTGTGGAGGGGGAACAAACTGGGAATTTAATCAAGATGGATGTCTTACTAGTTTATACTTCACATGATTTATAATGGGTAAATAGTCCCAGGTGGGCACTATAAAGTAAGTGAGCCATAAGTTTTAGAAGACTTTTGGAGCTGCTTGTACGTAGTGGTCCTATTCTTGGTCCAGAATAGGAACTGGACCTATTCTTGGTGCAGAAAAACTTCATGATGACTGCTCTGCTTCTTTTTATTCGGCAAAGCTGTTCTAGAACCTTACTAGATATACCGGACAACAATTTTTTTTTAAAGTTTTGCATCCTGAAAAACGTTTAGTGATTAAGATAAGCCCCCTTCAAACTGAACACAAGTAAAATTTCCAAATGACTGTATCATGTAGGAATCTTGAGAAATATGAAATTAACTTTTAATGAACTATAATGTATTTAATCACATGTTTCTGACACATACGAATTCAACCGGATTAACAGGGTTTGGCTCCTGATTTTTGTTTGTACTCAGTGTCTCGCTGCAGTGTCCAACAATAGGCAGCCAGCATTGATCGATTTTTCTATTGTGGCAATGGTGAAATTTTTCGCCAAGTTTGTCACTGTCTGCACTTAGATTTTTGGGAATGAAGTCTAAATGTGAATGCAGAAAATGAATCTTCAGTGAAATGATGCGCTTCATCGCCCCACTACAGATCTTTGAACCACTTGTCATTGATGACATACCTGTTCTGTGAATCAACAAAAGTGGCTTCTTCATCTTTGCATCAGTTATTCTTGGAAATATCTGTCTCAAATAAAGAAAAAAAACTTCACCTTCCTTTTTCATCACTTTCGCAAAATTTTTCATCAGTCCAAGTTTTATGTGGAGCCCAGGCAAAAATATCATGTGCCATGCTTTTCTATCCTGGAACCAATTTTTTGGGGAATGACCATTTATTTTTTTTATGTGACTCTCTTAGATGGCTGTCCTATTTGCATATGTAACAACATATACAACATACTTGGAGTATCTGAGCTGCATTCCAAGGAGCAGAGCCACTACTTTTAGATTTCCACAAATATTTCATTTGTACTTGGTGTACTGGATGTGCTTCAACAACAGTTCTGTATTTTTGTGTGTTTCTTTCATTTGTGCAGCATAGCCAACAGGTGCTGAAGAATGTATGTTACCATTGTGTAAAACCAGATTCTATAAAATGGTACATGATAGAGTAAATTACAGGTTATTTTCATGATTAGCAGCTAAAAAATCTATAAGATACACCCCAAAGTGTATCTTTGTTGTCCAGTGATCAATTAACTTTGAATTAAGAGCCTTGGTAGTACAGTGGTTTAAGGCACCCTGTTATTAAGCTGGTTATTAAGACCAGCTGCCTGCAATTACTGCAGGGTTCGAATCTCACCAAGGCTCAAGGTTGACTCAGCCTTCCATCCTTTCTAAGGTAGGTAAATTGAGGACCCAGTTGTGGGGGCAATAAGCTGACTTTGTATAAATATACAAAAGGATGAAGGCTATTGCTGAGCACATTGTAAGCCGCCCTGAGTCTTCGGAGAAGGGCGGCATATAAGTCAAATTAAAAAAAAAATTAACTGTAATATGCTTTGGATCACTTTTCTTCTTCTTAAATTTAGGAGCATTGGCATTTTTCAGAACTAAGGTTCAGCTAAGCCATCAGCAAGTTTCTTTTATCTGCAGTATTTCTTTGCTTGCTTATTAACTTTAGAGGTCCACCTAACTGGAAATCATACAACATTCTATACCTTAGGAAACAATCTGTCTTAGAAATTTGAATGCAAAGTAAATAGATGGTTCCTGACCACATTTCTCTCAATCTCAAGCCTTCATGCTGATAGCGTTTTTCTCTTGGCATTGAGCATCTGACATGCTGACTGTTTTCTTTTTTGATTTTGAATATATCAGAAGAAGCTATTTTTCTCTTACTTCCATCACAATCTCAGCTTGTTTTCACCTTCAGCATACCTGACACCATCACTATAGATCTAGGCCACCTGCTTGTGCTATTTCTCAATCACTTGTACCTCTTTCTATCTCCTATTTGTGTCTTTGTTTTATTCTCAGATCTTCACTAAGGGTTTTTTTTTTTTTTTGTATGTGTGCAGCTACTGTACATTGCCTCTTTTGCTGTCTTCAATTTTCTCTCCTTTATAGAATTGTTTTCAATTGCGGTTTACTATTGCCTCTTTTAGAATTCTCATGCCTCTTGAGTTCTTTCTCCCAGTGGCGTTTCTAGGCATGGAAAGCTACTTACCACTGCTATATTAAAAATCTGTTGTTTTTTTAAAGTTCAAAATACATACTCAGTTAAACTCATCTTAAAAGAAATATTTATTTTTTCTTTTAAACCTCTAGAAGAATTATACTGAAAATGCAACTGCTTTGGGGTAATTTGATATATGATTTCAAGTCAAGTATAACCACACTGAATTTGCAAACTACCGTGTTTCCCCGAAAATAAGACCTGTCTTATATTTTTTTTGAACCCTGAAATAAGCGCTTGGCCTTATTGCCATGCACTCAAAAGCCTAATTGGGCTTATTATCAGGGGATGTCTTATTTTGGGGGAAACAGGGTATTAAAGTGCTGTTCACTGCTAATTCAGTTTGAAAAAAATCCTAGCAATGCGTTTTGCTAGAAATACTGTTCTTCAAACAAAATAGTTTGTTTAGAGAATATATTTCTATAAGAGTTTAAGTTATTTTTAATCCATCTTTCTGTTTAAGTTGGATTATATAAAAACTAAAATAATAAAGTATAGTAAGACCAGTCAAGCAATTGATTGAAGCTTTCAAAGTAGCTATGTGCAGAACAGTTATGTGGGTTACTACCGGTTCACATCATGCCCACGCGCACTCTTCTGCACAAGCGCAGATCACCTATGACGACGTCCGTGTCAGTGGGCAGAGCCTTCCGCCAGTTTTACTACTGTATCTTGCGAACCGGTCCAAACCGGTGAGGGTAACCCACCACTGGTGCAGAAGAGGCAAGATTATGTGATTGCATTACCCAAACTATTGGCTATAAATTAAAGTGATTTCTACATCAAAAGTCAGTAACTTTCTGCCTTCATAGTGCAATAAATATTTATTTATTTATTTTATTAAATTTATATACGCCCTACTCCCGAAGGACTCAGGGCGGTGAACAGCCAAAAAATAAAACACATAGATTACAAAATTTAAAAGACAGTATAAAACCAAATTAAATAATTTGGCCTGGGACAAATTAAAACACCCCCAATACTTAAGACAAATTTAAAATTTACAATTTAAAAAGTTAAAAGAGAAAAGTTAGGCCAGGCCGGCCTGTTGAAATAAAAAAGTCTTGAGGGCGCGGCAGAAGGTGTGTAGATCTGGGATCCTCTGTATCTCCGGGGGGAGCTCATTCCAGATAGCAGGTGCCCCCACAGAGAAGGCTGTCCCCTTGGGGGCCACCAGTCAACACTGTTTGGCCGATGGCACCCGGAGGAGCCTCTCTCTATGAGAGCGTACTGGCCGGTGAGAGGCTACTGGTGGCAGCAGGCGGTCCCGTAAATATCCGTAAATATGTTGAAATCTTCCAAGAAAAGGTTGCAAAAATGAAAAATCTCTTGTGAGCAAATCAAAATATTGTAGGAATGGGCATGCCATTGAGATTTTGTGAAATGTTGCAATTCTCACATGAAATCTTGTATGATTCAGAATATTGTGATATGTTGGCATTTTTTTAAAAAATTGAGCTCCAGTGGATATCATTGGATTACAAGCACAAAATTGCCAGCTTCTGAACAGATCTGCTGAAAAATTGATAATTTCACTCCAGAACCATGAAGGATGTAGTGCAAAATTAAACAAACCTGATTTTGTGACTTTGGGACAGTCACCGTCATTCTGTCTGAGTCCAACTGGTCCACTGTTTCTGCATTGGAAGGACTATGCCTTTCTCCTACCAACTACTTTGGTCAAGACATTTTCCTTGTCTTCGTAGAATACAAGCAAAAAAACCCACATGCACTTACTCTTGGCAACACTTTTAAGACATAAGTGGTGGGGAGACGTGTTGGCTCATAATCTTCCTTTAATAGAAAGCCTTAGTACCCTTCTTGCCCAAACTCAAAGTGCAGATCACATTTTTTAAAAATGCATTTTCAATTCTTCCATTGTTCAATGAAAATTTCATGCATCTTTAAAAATGCATTAAAAAGCCATAGTGAGGTAAGAAATAACAGAATATCATCCATTTTCCTCAGAAACAATTCCTCCCGCTGTACTTCAGTCATGAATTTTTCCAAAAAAAGTATTTTCCTGGATCTTCTGCAGAAATGAGAATAATGGGAAAGTGCTAAGACATGAAAATACTGCAAATATTCAGTACAGTATAGGCTTTTCTACATGTACATTTTCAACAGCTATAAAGCCTTTACTATACTATTGTAAAATGAGAATGCCCTCAAAAATTTTGGAAATGATGCATTCATAATACTGCTGATGTATTGAACTGCATCTCACTGTCTTTTGTCTGCAAAGTTTATTATAATAAAACTTAGATTTTAACTTACTCCAGGAGTAACCAATTCATCCAAGTCTCTATCCTTTTTATAGTTGTCCCGTTCCTGGACAGTCAAGCAAATGCAAATAATTCCTTCCCCATCTACAAACCCATCTCACGCTGGCACTTCCATCACCACCTATCCCCTCCATCATTCACTGAAAGACCGGAAAAAGTCAGATGAGAATGGTGCAATTTCTTATTGATGTAAAGAACTGCATTTTTAGAATAGTTTGGACAGACAGAGGACTACCCTAAGCTATTGTCAGCTTAGCCTTAGGTTAAAACTGACCCTGGATAAAGCAGTTGGCATTAGGCAAGAGCACCCAAGAAAACTCCAGGTTTTCTAATCATAGTTTTTATTAATTATTTGGGAAAAACTGAGATCTTTGTATGTTGGCTTTTAAAATAAACATTCTCTCTAATTTTGACTTTATTTGTCTTTTTTTTAAAACTTGGTTTCCCAAGTGGCTTGGTACCCTGAAAGTATCAATTCGCTTAAGAGTCACATCCATCCTTCAACTGACAGAATCCTACAGATGATGATAGAGAGTTTACCTAAGTGTACAATGAAGCTGGAGCACAACAAACATAACCAAATTAAGATATTATCACTGCCCAAGCAGCTAAGTCATATGCATGTTTATTTGGAAGAAATGTCCAATAGATTTTGAATCAGCTTATTATTTAAAAAGTATTTAATATTGTATTCCTATGATGACAGAATAAGAGCAGACGTGATCGCAGAAGACATGTAAGATATACCACATTAGCTTTGCTTGGCATTGTATGCTGAAAGGGCATTGCTTGTTATTTGCTCTACCTATTTATCTTCTTTCTCCTGCAATAAATCTGTATCTGTATATGTTTCCATCAAGCAATGTTAATAAAAGAGGGAGCATAAATACCCTTTTCCCATGCCAAAGTCATAAATCAAAATTTACTTTTCAAAGTACTTAGAAAATGTTTTCTAAGAGGAAAGCTTTTTGGTATCATAGTTGGCTTTTCACCACTCCTTGATATTTCAAAGCCAAAGTCAAAAACAGAGATAAATTGGTTGTTATTCCTCTCTACAAACGGAATTCTTCAAGTGACAGCATCCTGAAAGCAGACTTGGTAAATAGTATTTAGCATTAAATAGTAAACACCTAGAAACAATGATAAAGCCACAACTGATTGCTTCTCCTGTGCCATTAAGAGATTTTAATTAGCACTTTAATCACAGCAGCCTGTAAAAGAGTTATTGCATCTTTTTCCATGTTAATTGTGGAGTGGTATTTGGAACAAATATCGCCATATCTTCCCCAAAGACTTTTTTTCCAGTCCTTGGATGATTTGGAGGCCTTTATGTGTTATGTAGGGTCAGAGCTGGCTTGCTGTCAGGGTTCCCACAGATGCCCTAATTAAGAAATCCAGTTATTTATTAGGAGCTTCATGTCAGCACATTCCCAAGTGAAACCACCTCTGACCGTACATCATTTATGCTCCAATTATATCCCTGTTTATACCTCCCCCCATGGTGTGTCATCAATCACATTTGCCTACGGAGCAATTTCAAGGGTTGTAGTGGTCACTCCCCTCAGCTGCTGTAGGTAACCCTGGGATACAGCCTTTAGAGAGATAAGCATGGAATGTGCATCTATCTATGGCTGCTGTGCCATTTTGCCGGTTTCCCATTCCCCCTGGCCTATGGCAACTCGAGAGCAGGTCAGGGATGCTTTGTGAGTTGACATTATGGTTTTTTTATGTTGTATTTTGTAAGCTTCCCAGAGTTGTAACAGATGAGGATCGCCTATAAAGTTCATAACTAAATAAACAGGAAAACTATTATAGTGTGATCTTCAGTTTTGTTTATTTCTATCTCATCTTTTCTCAGAGAGCTCGGAATATATGGGGTGGTAGAGAAGTATCAAATAGTACTCATAGAACAAGAATTGGATTGGATTAGTTCTGCAAACAAAGTAAACAAACACCTCCCCCCCCCATATAGATGCATACAAAGAGGTGGGGCACCTTAGAAAAATAATTAATGGTGGAATCAGCTGGACAATTTTATGATATCATATCATTACTAAGGCTCTACATCCCCCAAATAATTTGTTAATAATTAATTTTTGGCATCAAAATATTATATTTGTCTTATAGTAGGAGTGGACAGAAGAATGATAGGTTTCAAGAGGACTTGTGTAGCTTTCTTCAGCTTTTCTGAAACTTGCATAATGGCCATGCTGGCTGAGAATGATGGGATTTATAGCCAACCTAGTTGGAGGACACTAAATTAGTCTGGTGGTTTATTTCTAAATTAGGATATGACATCAAGCTATGCAGCTTGTATGCTTTATTAAAATCTACTTATGGAATTAATGTTATATATTTTTTTTAAAAAAGCACACATGTCCTTCTGAGGGGAGGCATATTTATTATATGTCCGCAATCTCCATGCCCAGTAGCTGCTGTAATTAGGGGAAGCAGCGGGTGTCTTCCTATCTAGTTTCTCCAGGCAATTTCTCATCTATCATCTACAACTTCTCTTTGCAACTTTTAAAAATAATTTTTATTAATAAAGGCAGCCGGGGATATACTGAGTTTACCTGTCACAAATCTCCATACTAAGGAATTTCCTATCCTTTCAAGAATTGCAAATATTTAAACTGAATTTCTATGTGTGGTGTTTGCCAGCTCAGAATTAAGGTACAGTTTTTCAAGGGTAAGTTAACCAATTCAACTCATAAAAGATTTATCAATGCAGCTAAAATTTTACTGGCCAAGCAGTACGTAAAATAACATTTGAGAGTAGTGGAGGAGGATGGTTTGTTGAGTTTTGGAAATGGAAAGGAATTCTAACTGAAAAGCCTCCCTCCTTGGCTGCCTTGGCTTTGCTAATGAAAGCTGCCAAAGAAGAAAAACTGTTTATTCCAGAGCTGTCACTTTAAAATAAAACCATTGAAAATCAGAAAAGCTAAAATTCAAAAAGACACCTTCTGATGCAGCTTAGGGCTGAGTGTTACTAGCCATTTTGTCAAACAATAAAAATATCAAGGAAGGTAAGTAGAAATGACAGCTCTAAAAACAACCATCGTCCGCATTAATTGCAAGTTTAGTGAGATTTTGATTTTCATTTATTTATTTATTTTAGATAATTTATATAGCCGCCTACTCACTCACAGAGACTCTAGGAGGCTTACAGATAATAAAAATACAATATATAAAAAATAAAAGTAATAAAAAGCAAATAATAATAATAAAATACAGTGTTCCTGCTTCTGCTATGGAAGGAACTAATTTAACAATTTTTTCCCTAACACAGAATTTAAAACATTATCTAACCATCCTTCACTCAGTAAAATACTATACCAGCATGAAATTTGGTGTCCTTGGTGCTGCTGTCCATCCTGCCTTTATTGTGTCTGTTCCCAGGCACTACAAATCACTTGTCTTCCTTCCAAGGTATTGGTGACAGCCTCTACAGATTCTGTATACTTTTAAACTATGTCAGAACAAAGGTGAAAACACATTGATATCAATAGAACTAGAGATGAATGAAGCCTGTATTATTCAGGCATAGTCTACATTTTCCATTGAAAAATGAAATTTGTCCTCAACTGTAAAAATTAACCATGGAAATAAAAGAATAAGATAATAGGGTTAAATATTGATATTTTGGATTTGCTGTATGTAAAGAATGATATTGCTTATCCTTTCTTTAAAAAAAAAAGTACACTCTAGGATAGGATGGCCAACTTTTCAATTCTTCCATTGAAAAGCTGTAATGGAATTCTGGCAGACCTGGGAAGGATTGTACATGGCACAATCATGGGACTAGGACCAACATGAATCTATTCCAGGAGTAGTCCAAAGGTGTCTTCAGTGTATGTTCAAAATAGGTTATGTTATGTGACACACATAAAAAAACAGTGGAGCACCAATCACACCACTGTGGCTGTCTTGGTTTTTTTTAACCATAGGACATTGCTCTCTTTGTCCTTAAAGTTCCAAAGGAAAGGAACCATAATATGACAATGAAACAACAAAGTCTCTTTTTAACAACAATGAAAAGAGCTTCAAGATGGCTAGAAATCATCTTGTATGACTTAGGAAGATCAATAACATAAGTTCTCAAGGAATAGATCAAAATCCTTTCTCCATCTATCTCTCATTACAAAAAATAAATCAGAAACTATTTCATATATTCAATTACACATATTGAAAATGTGTAAAATTACAAAGCTAGATAAATGTTAAGATCTGTGAGACCTCAGAAGAACAAATAGTATTGTGTTGTATTGTATTGTGTTGTATTGTGTTGTACTGTGTTGTGTTGTATTGTGTTGTATTGTTATATTATCTTTATTCATTAAAAATGAAACTCGGTCAACTGAGCATTCAAAAATGCAACACAAATACCATTGACTGGTGCTAATGGTTGATACGGGTTGCTGCAGCATCCTAGGTATCAACCAAGTACCTTCTTAAGATGTACAATGTTCCAAGTAGTGCAGTTTTTTGCAGTTCTGCTGGTGTTATTGCAGGAAGCTATAGATGATGATGATGATGATGATGATGATGATGATGATGATGATGTTACATTACATTACAGTATATTATTATATTATTATTACAAGAGAAGAAACCAAAACTATGAGTATCAACACTAGTTTTTTTTTGTAAGATTACAGTAACAGAGTCTGAAAGCACTTTGCCCCTTTCTCACCTTTGCTTTCTAGAAAACTAGGGAGGGTCCCTTTTGAGGTATTCCCTGTCCCCATTCCTATTATGGGTTTCAGATACCTCTTGTCTGATTGCCGCCTAGGCTACTTATCCTCCTCCACAAAAATATGCACAAAATGCTCATATGACAGGGCTTTCCTCTTCCAGTAGCATAAAACCAGAAAGTGCCATTTTGCCAATATCAAGATTAGATATTTAACTCAACTTTGCAGGGATATGTCACTCAGTGTTCCTTTACACTTATAAACCTAGCCATACAGTGCTCATTTTTCTAAGAGAAAAGAATGGAGTCAGTTGTATTCTTGTTACTGAAGGTTTTAAAGAAAAATGAACTTGCATGAGTAGAATAAATTCCTTCCTCATCTCAAGAATAATTGACCATTCCTGGATACACAAATGATCAGGCTGACACTTATTAAAGGAACACGAAAGAAAAGTTGCAATTTTCAGATCACTTTTTCCAAGTATTCTTTTTGAGGAATGATTTGAATTTTGCTAAACTAAGAAAAAATTGCTATAGTGAAAAGCATTACATTTCATTATTCCTTAACATCAAGATTTCTAAGGAAATACAAAGAAAATTCTCCTTGCTGAAATGTGGCGTACATTTAATAAAAATATAAAAGAATTTGTATTCTATTTAGAATGTTATCTTGACAGGCCTTCTACGTTAAGAATCTGTAGCTAAGGAACTGAATTTAATATGGATGTGATTGAGACACAATTTAGCAGTTCTAAATCCCATTGCTTCAAAATTGAGATAGGCTAGCTGCATATTAGGCAAGAGTCCTTCCATAATATACATAACAGACCCTATAGAGATTCTTATTTTTTAATTTAAAAAAATTATCTCATATAACAAAACTAGTAAAACAAGACACCTGTACCAAACTTTGAGAGTTTGGTGCATTAATTTTACTCTGTTGAATCCAACGCACATGTAATTTTGTTGCTTGTTCCCTTTGCCAATTCAGCTTGTAGGAGACAACCTGGTGACAATATCACTGCAATTTTTTCACCTGTATTCCCCCCCCCCCCTCGGGCTGTTCTACTGCATAGGAAATTCCCGAAGTAGCTATTAAAACTGAGCATGTTCTTGGCCTTTTGTTGAGACTGAATGCTTGCTGAAAATAGAATCAGATCTTTTCTCTGGCAACATCTTCCCTCTAGTTTCTCTCCCAAGAGGGCTAGTTTTTAGGATGTTGAAAGGCCTGAACAATATAAAAATTTGCAACCAGCTGCAGTTCCAGGAATCTGGAATGAAATTTAGAAAGGTTGAAGGGAGAGACTTTTGTGACTGCTGACCTAAAAATATGAAGAAAATTCATATCTTAGAATCACTGTCCCCACTGAACTTGTGTGTGCTTATATGTGTCTGTAAATATTCTGCATTTTCTTTGCTGCTGAATAAGATTCCAGTATCATTTACAAGGTGACAGCTACTACATATCAAACAAGTTGAAGAATTCTTTACTAGCACACAAAGCTCAATTTATCTGCCCAGATTTTTTTTAAAATTTTATTATTGCTTGGGTTATACCTGCTCATCCACAGAACTGATGCTGCACTCTATTATAATTCAGTCAACCTAACTGGAGTTGATACCCAAATCCAGCCAAATGTGGCTTATTTAACAAATCATTGTTAAACAATGGTTTAACACTATCAGAAAAAAAAGCAAAAATTAAAAAGATTGAAACCAGAATCAACAAAGTTGTTAGGATAAAGACTGTGCACATACAAAGTAGAAAAAGTCTGGTTTAAGTTATTATTTTTTTTAAAAAAAGAAGTCATTCTTTAGCTGAAAAAGAAAAAGGAGATTTCTAAGATGACTCACAAAGATTAATAATATCCAGGTCAAAAGAGGGAAACAAAAAGGTACACAACTTTATCAAAATATTATTACTTTTGGTCCTGCTTGTAAGTTTTCCATTGACCTCTGCCTCTCAGTAATGGAAAACAGGAAGCTGACTAACAGAAAGGTCACATTCAGTAGGGCCTTTTTTCTGTGTGGAGGTGACGGATAACAATGGATCATCTTAATTTAGAAAAAAAATGGGTGAGAGAGATCATAGTAATAAAATTTGTTTTTATTATTGCCAATCAATATAAAGGGGATTGAGACACTGCCCCTCTTTCATCAGCAGGATAACTTTCTGAAAGCAAAATGGCCATGGGGAAAGGAAAAGAAAGATTGAGTGTAAACATGGAGATGCTTCATAATATTAGAGAAAAGTAGCTTGATGATTAAGCATTTTATAGATTAAATAAGGAGAGAACCAGGGGTGAAATGCTCCCGGTTCGGACCGGATTGCCTGATCCGGTAGCGATGGCAGCGGGTGGTTCAGAGAACCAGTAGCAAAAATCCCTGCGCCCCCCCCACCAAGCCCAGCTGAGCCGCACAATCTTCAGAAGCTTTTTTTTTTACTTTTAAAAGCATTTTTTCTACAACCTCTTCCGCCGAAAAAATGCTTTTAAAAGTTTTTTTAAAAAGCCTCTGATGATCACACAGCTCAGCTGAGATCGTCAAAGGCTTTTCAAAGCATTTTTTTCTGCAACCTCTTAGGCTGAAGCGGTTGTAGGAAAAAAAATGCCTTGAAAAGCCTATCTGACGATCCCAGCTGCGTTGCCTGATCAGCAGAGGCTTTTCAAAGCATTTTTTGCAACCTCTTCAGCCAAAGAGGTTGTAGAAAAAAATGCTTTGAAAAGTGTGTTTTTTTTAAAGTTGGCCACGCCCACACAGTCACATTACCCCCCCCCCACCAAGCCACGCCCACAGAACCGGGAGTAACAAATTTTACATTTCACCCCTGGGGAGAACAGAAAATTTAAATAGTAATTACAATGGTGTAAAAGAAAAAGAAATGGCAAATGGATCCATGAGGAAAATGAAAGACAGAAGTAGCCTATAGGGTTTTGTTAAAAAGTTACCTGTTTATTTTTGCATTCGCTGGTTTATTTTTCTGTATGTTTCTATATTATGACCTTTATGTTTATGTGCGGTATGTGTAGCGTTTTATTAAATTATATGTACATATGTGCACATGCGTGTTTGTGTACAGACAGAGACATAATTTATAAATATATAAAGGTTACCATTTGTAAACTTTTCAGCTGGATTCCACAAGTCAAAGAAGGACTTGTGGAATGACTGCATGATTCACTTAACAACTGTAAAGATTCATTTAACAAAAAGTGGCAAAAAAAGGTCACAAAATGGGACAAAGTCACTTAAAAACTGCCTTGCTTAAGGCAAAAATTTAGGCTCAGTTGTGATCATATCTCAAGGGATGCCTGGCTTGTGATCCTATGTTGAGGACTACCATAGAGTTCTTCTTCCTTTTTTCCTTTCAAATAATGTGCTGTCCCTCAATGTAAATATACATTTATTAGCACATCCAATATTGGTCCAAGCAAAACAGTTAAGGGTTCTAAAATATTTAGATGAGCTATATTCAAAAGAAGCTAAAAGTTAAATATAAGTACTTTTTCAAAAATTTTCAAAAAAATAGTTCTATAGTTAAACATTTTTCAAAGGTTTTTTTTTAAAAAAAACATTTCCGCTATATTTTAATATTTATTAGCTGATTTATCAAATATTAAGAAATCCTTCCTGACTTCCTGTGGAGGTAAAAATGAAGTACATTTATATAGGTAAGTATGAAGTAAAATGTATAGGTATGCAAGAAGTGCAAAATGTATGGAAATGTATGGATAATGTGCATAAAAGAAAAAGGCATGCCACTACAAACTGTATTTGTATAGAAATGTCATATGCTTCTATTTAGAACCAGAAATGAAAATATTAGAAAACTTACAATCCGAATGTATCCACAAAACTTAAACATTGCAAGTGCATAATAATAATGTTTCCTTTTACTTGTGTGTACTATTTAAAAATTACTGACAAACATTTACTGATACTTCAGAATGCAAGCAGTTGTTGCAACAGCAATAGTAATTTCTTGTTACTTGGACAGCCCACTTATATCCCATTTTATAAAGAAAGCACACAGCAGGGCCCCATTAAAAATGATCAAAGCCAGAGGGCCTATAGATAATTTGCATAGCAAGATTAATAAAAATGTACATACATATGCATGGTCATATCCTTTCTCCAAATAGCCTTATAATTTAATCCACTACTGGCCACATAAAGCACACAACCAAACAGTTGGAACAAATTCTCAGTAGCCCTCTAATAATGCATTTTTTTAATTTTCCCTTTTCCTTTTCCTTTTCCTTCTCCTTCTCCTTCTCCTTCTCCTTCTCCTTCTCCTTCTCCTCCTCCTCCTCCTCCTGCTTCAAGCATTCATGTTAAAACCCATTGGGGAAAATTTGTGGAGAATGAAGTGAAACAAGAAGTTGTGGGCAAGAAAGGAACTAATTACAGCACCATCGGCAGCCTTAATATTTCTTCAATTTAAATTCCCCATCCCAAAGCTATTTCTTCTTGTATAAAGCGGCACTCAAGCTTCCTTACATACTTGCACATAACATTAAGTTAGTCTTCTAGGCCTTCTGGAAAGATATATCTAGGCATACAAAATTAATTTTGATAAAAAATTTGGTGAGAATGCATGAGATATGTTTAATAAGAATGTAATAGATAAATAATCTCAAACCTTTCAATCCATTATTTTAACTTTCCCAACAAGATATACTCCCAAAATATGTTCAGATGGGCCAGATTGGTAGAAGCTTAACTTTGATACAACACAACACAACATAACATAATCTTGTTGGGCCATGAAAAAGTCCCCCCTCATCGGTAGTGGGTTTCAATTTTGTTGCTACTGGTTTGCCCGTGGGTGCGGGTGCATGACGCTTCTGCGCATGCGCAGAGACATCTGGGCAGGTAGGCAGCGCCTCCAGCCACTGCCGCTACCAGTTCGCCCAATCCGGGGCGAACTGGTAGCAACCCACCACTGCCGCTCATCCATCATCCCATTTGCAATTGACATTGCCATTATCCCAAGTCAGAGGCTAGCTGTCTTGCTTCCTGAGACAATCATTGAATAAATTTACAAACATCTATTTTCCTTCTTCCCTTTAAAATGGAAGATTATATTAAATTCAATAATATTTTAAAAATATTCCTCATCCTTATCATAACAGCAATCATCAGCTTAAAAAAAAACCTGTGCCTATTCCAACTAATGTGAGAACTTGTCCTTAAAGCATATAGATGATCATGATGTGAGAATAAAGTCCCCTGTGACAAAGTATATATGAATGGTTCTGGGGAAGATATCATATATGTAACTTTAGTCGTCTGTCCATTGCTAAAAATAGTTCCCAAAAGTCATGTTCAACTGCTGATTTCATGGCCATGTCTACCTAGTATACTTGACAATAGAAAGGGTTAGCTATTGTCTTCTTCCAAAATATTTTTGTTTGTTTGTTTCCCAGATAAGCCCACAGCCTTTTATTCCATAGCAGCCTCCAGTCAAGTACTAACCAGGCCCAAATCTTCTTAGGTTTTTAACTTAGACAAGATCAGACAAGACTAGCTTTCTTTTATTAGGTTATTCTGGCTTTTAATATTATGTGAATGAAGGGAATAAACCTGTTTATTCTTCAACACTGCACATTAATTTATAAATCCCAAATCTGCCTTTTCTTAAAGTAACAGTCATCCAATCCCTTGATTAGTTTAGCTACTCCTATGACTTTGACCTGAATCTAGTGAGAGATTGAGAGATTGAGAAACCTGAATCTAGTGAAAGATTGAGAATCAATAAAAGAAGGCATTTTATTGAAGGATCAATAAAAGAAGGTATTTTTCCACATAATGTGTAGTTAATCTTTGCTATGTGTTAATAGAAGTTATGTGATGGTTTACAAAACTTCCAATGCTCATTAGACAAACGAGACAGCAATCATTTCATATAGTAGAAAAAAACCATCATGCAACTTCATGTGATTTGTACTGACAACAACATTTAAAGAATGAGAAATAATAACAATAGGAAACATATCATTGGGTTTGCTTGTTATTTGGGCCATATTTATTTTTAAAGTAGTAAATGTTTTAAAAATACATGTTATGGGGGACAGTGATGTTATCTGATAATGTTGGGGAGTGAAATGGACATTGTGTTGCCACAATGGACATCCTGCTGCCAGCCCTGAGACAAATACATGGGGGAGAAGGGTGCTTAGTATTTTCCAGCCCCTGAATAGCTGTCAGTGTCACTACTCTCAGCTTCTGTTTGAACTGCTGAAAATAATATTCTGGATTAGAAGGGCCTTTAATCTGATTCAACGAGACATTTCTTCTGTGCTATGTGATACATTATCATTTTCCTAATAGTCCCAAGCACAGAATTTGCCTTAGCTGCCTTCACATTGGCTTGACACTTTTATTGACTATCCATCACTAGCCCAAGAACTCCTTCATATCAGTGAGTCTTAGCATCAGTTGAAAGGTGTGGACAGAATTTGTTTAGCTTTAATATGCCTCACTTTATATTGAACTATATATTCAACTTTCATTGAATGGAAATAGATTTGTTACAGGGATGCCCTCTCTCCTTGTTTCTGTTGATAGCTGCAGTGACCAAATAGAGGTTGAACTATGTATGCTGCAGTGTCTTTTTGGGTCAAGAAACAACTACCATATTTTTCAGAGTATAAGACGCTCCGGAGTATAAGACGCACATTGGTTTTTGGGGAGGAAAACAAGAAAAAAAATTCTGCCTCTGCCTACCATCGGTATTTATCTGGCTAGCGCCCTTGCAGCAAACATAAACAACCTGGTCAGCTTCAGCACATTATTGCAGCCTGATTTAGCACAAACCTCTGATTGACAGTTGTATTGGCCTCCTGGAATATCATAAATCAGCTGTTCCAGGCTGCGCAGATTGCCAGAGCCCATCGCCGCTTCTGTATGTCACGTTTTTGGCCTCCACGCATCGCATTTTTGTCCTTGACACATTCTGTTTTAGACCATTCCAGGCAGCAGGGATCACCACAGCACATCACCGCCGATCACCGCCTCTGTGCAGCATGTTTTCGGCCTCCATGCATCGCATTTTCGGCTTCTGCATACCCCATTTTTGGCCTCCGTGTGTTGCATTTTTGCTGCCACTGCCACTGATCCCCACTGCCTGGAACTGGCCAAAAATGCGATGCATGGAGGCCAAAAATGGGGTGTGTGGAGGCCGAAAATGCGACATGCTAAAGCGGTGATCAGTGACAATGTACTGTGGTGATCCCAGCAGCCTATAATGGGTCTAAAATAGGGTGTGCAGAGGCCAAAAACGCAATGCCAGAGGCTGAAAATGGCCGAAGTAGGGGGCCAGCAAGTGGGGGGGCTTCGGCAACATTCAGTACATAAGATGCACCGTAATTTTAACCCATTTTTAGGGGGGGAAGTGCATCTTATACTCTGAAAAGTACGGGTAATCTTCTTGTATGCCATTACTTCCTTCCTGTAGCTACATTTTGTAAAAACATTTTATTCCAATCATGTCCTACACTGAAGATTTCAGGAATGAAGTACAACATAGAGGAAAAGGTTCCAATCACATTCACTGTGTTTAAAACCTACTTGTTATTATGCATGTTCCATCATTACCAACTACTACAAATTTTCCAGTTTGTCATTCCAATGGCATTTAACAAAGAAGACAGGTTCATTAAACTTAAGCAAGGAAAAAACCCCTCAAAATCATTCTCTCTGGTTTAAAAAATATGCTTACTGAAAATGAAACTGTCACAAAGATATAACTTTGCTTTTTTTAATACATGCCTTTATTTATGTAATAAAAATAATTTTAGATTTTAATTCTAAATATGCTTATACTTTCTTGAAAATAAATATCTTAACTAAGTAAGAACTGTTTCTGAATAAGCATGCATTGGATTTCCCTTTAGACACATACAGGATTGCACTGTAGTCTTTTCTTCTTTTTTAAAATAAAATATACAGATGACATATATACCATTTTAGATAATGTGAAGAAGAAACAGTAAAACCATTATATCAATTGTAACCCTTTCATTATAAAGCTTTAAGCCTGCTTGATAATTTCGCCTTCTAATTTTGTTTAATGGTTAGCATATAAATCAATTTCCTTCAAATAATTTTAATCCAATGTTTCCTTTTTTGAAAAAAATACTTAATATATTTATTAATATATTTTTTAAGATTTATCTGCAGGTCCCCACTCCATTCTGCCTTCTTTTAACATATACTTTGTTTTATTTCTTACCTATTATTTACCAAATCTGCACTGTTTATCTCTTGATTTAATTTGCAGTTTAAAATGTTATACTGCTTCTTATATGATAAACCTTTATATTTTTGGTCAGCCTCAGGGGCGGCATATAAATTGAATAATAAATATTTTTCTCTTCTCAGGGTAGTCCTCAACAAATACACCATATAGCAGGGATATCAAACTCACGTTGTCACAGCATTGTCACGTGATGTATCGCAACTTTTTTCCCTTCGCCAAACTGGGCCTGGGCGTGGCCAGTGTGTAACGCATCCGGCCCACAGCCTGCGAGTTTGACAGCACTGCCATATAGCTTTTCAAGCATTATCATTCTAACCTTCAAAGAAATTAATATTGTAATTGGCTCCTACATATTCTTTGAAATATTACTTGATGTTCCAATTTAACAAATCCATTGTTATTTTTATTCTACTATAGCATTATTCCAAAGATACCTATGTGCAAATAATCAGCTTCAATTGGTATTGCTGCATGTGGTGTTTTGATATTCAATTACATTTTTATTAATGCTGGTTCATACTTGCTCCAGTAAATGCATGGTCTAGGAGGAAAAGATTATTAGCTATTTACAACCTATTGAGTATCTCACTGTGTATTAATTCTGATATTTTTTTTATGAACGTAGGGAAAACCCTGCTAGATCAGATTAACAATCCTTTTGTTCACTATCTGGTTTTCCACTAAGATAATTTAGATGATTTTTGGAAGTCCCACAGCAGGATGTAGAGGCAATAGGCCAGTCAGTATTGATCCCCAAAAATTGATATTCTGTCATATATTGTCTCTGAAGCTGGAGGTTGCTTGCAGCTATCCTATTATTTTCTTAGTTATGTGCTGGAATCCTATTCTGTTTCCATATGTGGAAGGCAAAGCAGTTAATCTAGTCTTGATTTGTGGCCACAGCAAAAAACCCACAGAGTATTTCTTTCTGCCTAGTAGTTGGAGAATTAGTTCAGTCCCGGAAAACAGGATTACAGATTTGCTTGATATTTAATATGTGCAAAAAGGTTTATTTAGCTCAGCACAACATATTTAGCAGATATGAACATGTCCTATGAGCAGGGTTTTCAATCCATTCAATCAAATTCTGACTCATAACTTGCTTCTGCCACATCTGATCTGAAAAGTTGGAAGATGACCCAGAAAGATTTTGAAGGTCATAGGGAACGAGCAGAAGGGAGAATCCTATTGCCTGGTTCATCCTTCAAATATTAGACTTTTCACCTTGAAATAACTGGAAATGGGAAATCTGCTACCAAATGTTGCCACAGAAAGCTTAAGGCATTCATCAGACTGCCAAAAAAGGATTGGCAGCCCATGTTTCCAACAAACAATGAGCTGCCAAGTGATAATGTATACAAATACACGTCGGTCTTTCATATTTTTTCTTTGGATTCACAGTTTCTTCTTTAAGCTGACTTCAGATCTGGAACAGATTTTATCCAAAGCATTTATTGTATGAATTACTCCTGTTAAAATGTTAGTGGTTTTTAAATCATTCTTAGAAGAAGGTTCATGGGCCAAAGTTGCATCACTTCTGAAATACACTTCACAAGTTTTACAGTGTTTTTTTTTTTTGTTCCCTTCTCTCCAAAAGTATTTGGATTTGAATGAGGGCCTGCTGTTTGTTAAATAATGTAAAGCCTCTGTTGTATGTTGGAAGGAGATAAGGGCTGTTTATCAGAAAGGCAGAATGGGGAAAAGAGAAAATTAAAGCCAGCACATCCATTCTGTACAGACTGCAAAACTTATTTTCATGCACAATGAAGGTGTTCATAGTTTAAGTACTCTACTGCATTAACAAGCTCTATTCCATGAGTATGTACAAAATTCAATCTATTCATTTTTACTATTTATTTAGGATATATGTTGCTAGTTTGGTTATCCTGGTTAGGCCCATATATAAGAGACTGTAGACTTTCTTGTAATAGTAATATTTATTTCTTTTCTTCCTCAGGAACACAATTAGACAACAGCTAATCTGGGAGGAGCAAGAACTTATATACAGCGGAGGCGGGGCTAATAGTAAGTAGTAACCAATGGTAAGTGACACAATGACATCACACAATGACATATACACAAGCACACATATTTACAGATATCAGGTTAGGTATTTTCATCTGTAACAAATCCCCCTCTAAAATACCTAACTAATGGTGGGTTATTAAGATTATATATGTACATTAAGTTTGGAAGTCAAATACATATGTTGTTTGGTTGGTAATGGCTTAGTGAGGATATCAGCAATTTGTTCACTAGTATCGCAATGGACAGCTTTAATAAATCCTATACTTGACAGTTGTCTCACATGTTTATATTTGATGTCAATATGTCGAGATCGTTGACCTATTGCTTCGGAAGCTGATGTATCTATTGCTGCCTTATTGTCCTCATTAATAATTATTGGATAAACAGGTTCATCCCACACATTGGATAACAAATCATCGAACCAAGTTAGATTGTTGACCGCTTTGGATAAGCAAATGTATTCGGCTTCCGCTGTAGAAGTGGCGATTAAATTCTATTTGCCTGTGTACCAGTGCACCGCACAGCCATTTATAAGAAAAACATATCCAGAAGTGCTTTTTCTGGTTTTTGAATCAGTAGCCCAATCAGCATCAGCGTAGCAGGTCAAAGTTGGTTTTTCAGAAATGAATGGTTCTAAGAATAAGCACATATCAATGCTAGATTTTAGATATTTTAGAATCCTCTTAATTCCCTCCCAGTGGTATGAGTTAGGATTGCTTACATGTCTCGACAACAAATTTACGGCAAGAGTGATATCAGGCCTGGTCCAATTAGATATGTATAATAAGGACCCAATAATTGATCGATATAAAGTGTTATCCTTGAATGGTTTGTACTCATTATACACATTCCTATAAAAATCAGTTGACATAGGAGTATCACAAATTTTTGAGTTAATCAAGTTACATTTTTGTATGAGTTCCATAATCTTGTCTTTCTGAGATAATTTGAACCCCTTATCTGTTTTGTCAATTTGGACTCCTAGATACTTATTTACCTTTCCTAATATTTTTAAGTTGAAATTTTTGCCTAGTTGTTCAGCGAAATTATCACATTTAATTTTGTCATGTCCAAAATACAATATATCATCAACGTAAATCAAAACATATTCAATAGAATCATTACCTTTTTTTGTGAAAAAGCAAAAATCAGACGAAGTAGCTACAAAGCCTATATTTTTAAGTATCTTTGATAAGCACTCATACCACCGCTTACCTGACTGTTTTAGTCCATAAAGGCTCTTATTTAATAGCCAAATTTCTCCCTTTTTTGTATCCTTTCCTGGGGGTGCTTTCACATAAATTTCTTTATCTAGATCAGCATGCAGATAGGCTGTCTGCACGTCAAATTGATATACTTCCAGATTTAAGATAGAAGCTAACACTAGTGCTGTTTTCACACTTTCTGATCTAAAGGTTGGGGAGTAAGTGTCTTCATAGTCATCCGGAAATCTCTGGGCAAAGCCTTGAGCCACTAACCTGGCTTTGTATAGGAATTTACCATCCTCTAGCTCTTTGATTTTATAGATCCACCTACTGCCAATGGGGGATTTCTCAGTGGGCAGGTCTGTTGGTGTATATACATTTAGTTCTCTCAAACTGTCCATTTCTTTTTTCATTGCTTCCTCCCACTTACTTTTTTCTTCTAGGGGTAGCTTAAGTATGTCATCATATGTGTTGGGAGTCAGGTGTTTAGCTTGGATAGACAGTACGTAATCATCTAATCTTTTAGGGATTATGCCCCTATTGGATCTAATGGGCCTATTCTGGGGATGTTCATCGCTATGCATATACTTAGCTTCTTTTTCGGTTAATTGATCTACCTTCAAAGTGGGGTGTCCTTTTTTCCATTCATCATTAACTATTACTGGGCATTTGATTCTGTTTGTAGATGTGGATTTGGGGTTCGTATCTGATGTGTGATGTTTTGCATGCGTGTGTGTAATATTTTTTGATTCTGGGTAAATTTCATTGAGATGTAATTTTGACCAGTTCATGTGTTCATGAAACATGGCAGATCTGGATACAATGAAGTGGTTATTTTTATCAATGAAGCGATATCCCTTGGTTCCTGATTCGTACCCCATAAATATCAGTCTTTTGGATACTTTCTCTCCTTTTCGCCTTAATTGTGAGGGTACATATACATCAGCAGATACACCAAATACGTGCAAATGCCCAATTTTTGGTTTCCTTCCATACATGAGTTCGTATGGGGTCTTGTTGATTGTGCTGGACCATAAGTGGTTTATAGTGTAATTGGAATAAGTAAGGGCTTCAGCCCAGAATGACTGGTTTAAGCCAGCATCATCTAACACACATTTAACCATGGTTTGTAGCAAACCATTTTTCCTTTCAGAAACTCCATTTTGGAATGGGGAAAATGGACAAGATTTAAAGTGCAATATTCCTTGTGATTTTAACCAAGTTGAAAATTCATTGGATAGGAATTCCGACCCCCTGTCAGTCATTATTTGTTTAATTTTGGTATTGTGTTGCGTTTCTACCATTTTAAAGAACTCCTTAAATTTTTTGAAAACCTCACTTTTGTGATTAAGGGTGTATACAAAACCAAATCTACTGTAGTCATCGACTATGGTCAGGAAGTATCTTTTTTTATATTTAATTGAAGGTTTTAATGGGCCTACTACATCCATGTGAATTAGTTGAAAGGTTGATTGTGTGGTGCGAGTGGCTTTTTTGGGTTTTGGTTTGTTTTTAATTTTGGATGAATTGCACACAGAGCATTCTAAGTAATTTTTACAGTTCTTTATTTTTAAATCTTCGGAACACTCTAACATTTTTCGTATGACTGGGAAGCTCGCGTGTCCTAGCTTTCTGTGGAGTAAGTGACTACAATTATCGTGAATAGGTCTTCCATTGTTTAAATTTTCAGACATATTAGTATCAGTGGTCGATGCATTCTTATTATTACTTTCATCATGGCTATCTGAATTTGGTTTTTCGTTTCTTAATTGATAGTTTGCATAGACTAGTTCGTTATCTTGTGGCAGTAGGTATGTTAGTCCATCATTTGTAAATAGTTTACCTATGTTTCTGTTGTTCTTAGTCATAAATACCTTTCCACCTCTGAAAGTGGTTTCTATTTCATTCTCTATGCTTAATTTTAGGGTTGCCAATATGTTATTTGGAATTTCGGGCACAAATAGTACCCCCTCTATTTTTCCTATACCCTTTATATGCGTGTCTCCTATTCCTCTCACTAGGACTTTATTCTGGTTTGCTACTTTAATATAATATTTCTTTTCAGTGAAGTTGCTTAATATTTCTCTATTATGAGTTGTATGGCATGTGGCTCCTGAATCTATGAGCCAGGTGTTGAGTGAATCAGACATCAAAGTGTTATTGTTTCTTATTCCATATAATGATCCTTTCTTATTTTCTTTAGGGTTATTTCTGTATGTTTGTCTTTCTCTAGAGTGTGGTGATTCTCTTCTCTTATACCTGTAATCTGGGGAAGTTCTGTCTAAAAAGTGTATTCTCCTATCCTTGTGTTTATATGAGTCACTGTATCCTATATTCTTGGGGCAGTCTCTACTCTGATGTCTTTCAGATCCACATGTGAGACATTCATGTGGGCATCTGTCTCTGACCCTGAAATCAGTCCTCCTTTGATTTCTACCTTCCCTTTGTTGTGTATATCGCTCTCTTCTAAGTCTATCTTCAGTAATAAGCTTATTGGTAAGGTTTTCTAAAGTAATTTGCTCCATACTTAGGTTATCTATTAAGGTAATGTAGTTATCCCAGCTGTGATCTAATGAGTTAATTATAATGCTTTTCATGGTGTTGTCAGAAATGGTTTCTCCCCTTTGAATAAGGTCTGCTCTTACAGCGTTTAGATTCAAGATATGTTCACTCATGGAGGTATCATGTTTTAGTTTGGCAGAATAGAATTCCCTAGAGATTTTTGTGGTGGTGGCTACATTTTTGCTATAGAACAGTCTGAATAATTTTTGATATACTTCAAATACAGTTAAATTATGCTCTATACTGGGGAGTATACTTGGGGAAATAGAGACAATTAATATATAATATGCTTTGTGATGGAGGCAGTCTATTTCATAGGTCCAAGGCTTATTTGGTGGGTTATCAATAAAAAATAAAACATTTTCTTTCATATATACAATCTGTAAACACTGATCCCATTCCATTAAGTTGCTTCCATCTAATTTCAATTTTATAAAGTCTGGAGGTATTGTCCCTGAGTGTAGTGAGGTGTTATTTATGTTTAGTAGCTGTCCATGGTTTAAGACCTTAGCATACTCGCAATAAGGTCTGGGGATGGTAGATGTATGTCTGTATTTACTTATCTCTATGTTGTC